>NC_084597.1:32014877-32079877 GCF_033807715.1 Cololabis saira | reverse complement strand
CAAAACACGTATTTCTAAAACTAAAATAATCATGTTACGATAAAAACACAATTTTCAGAAACATTTATGTAAAATTCACCTCACTGAGGGAGAATGTCGGGTATCTTTCAAATCAAAAATTACATCCTTTGATCTATCACTCTTCAAGGACACACAGTTGGGACCGGGTCCAGGTCCAGGTCCAGGTCCAGGTCCAGGTCCAGGTCCAGGTCCAGGTCTCCTGTAATAAAGGTGTTTGGTGACGTGAGGACTGAATTCTGACGTGCAGAAGAGTCATGGACAGTTAGAGGTGATCATCTCACCTCTCTTCTTCTCTCCGACTCTCAGGTTTTCCCCTCGGGGAGGTTTTACAGGGAAGGACTCCCTCCTCTCTGTCCTCACACTGATCCATGCTGCTGGATCCACATCAGTTCACACACGCCTTCTACCTTCATCTGCATAAGAAACACACATCATTGTAGATGTACAACGACCAGCTCTGACTGATATTCTCTTCAGCTTCATGTCCGACTGCAGTGAGGAAGCTGCTGCACTTCTACTATCCCACCACTAGATGGAGTCATGGAGCTGCAGCTCAGCTCACACCCTCAACTCACATTTACACTCCATTTAATCACACGTTTGCTCTTAGTTTCTGTCTCCAGGACAAAAGATCATCATTGACTCTTAATTACTGAAACACCTTAGACCTTGGAGAGTCCAGTCCTGGACCCAGTTTACACACAAACCAGGTACTGGGGTGGATGCTCATCTACCTCACACTCAGATCCCTCCTGGACACTGAGGAGCGTAGAGGAGCTGAGATGATCATGTTCCTCTCCTCCAGCATCTTTACCGATGCTGCTCGTGGAGAAGGTGTCAGCTGACAGCATGTACCATAAACTACCTCATCAAAAGATTTTAGGATGTGAGGTTTGTGAAATCCCACAGTAGAGACCAGGTCCTGCCTCAGTCCACAAGGTTGACGTGAATTTTTCCTAAAAAAGGTTTGCAGAGGTTTTAGAAGAAGTTCTATCTTCAAAACTTTACCATTAATGTAAAGGTAAAATCATCTTAAGACGACATTTTGTTAACAAAAATGAAGTTATAACTTTATATATACCCCTCTCTCTTCTCTTACTTTGGCTTAACGATTTGCTCGCCTCGCTCCCCTGAGTCCCCCTGCTCTCTCGCTGAGTGCAGACCCTTCACTCTCCGCTCTCCCCGCTTTGTTTTTCTTCTTTCCTCTGCAATCTTTTCTTTTCTGCAAAACAATTTCTGGAAAGCAGGACCTGGATACCTTATCACCGGGAGCTTAATTTATGTTGTTACTGAAGACTACCACTTTTATTTTAAACCGTTTTACTACTCTGTGAGCGTAGCTTATCAGCAGCACAAGCCTGCGCTATCGTGACTGGGATTGAGGAGCTCAACTAGCAGCAGCTAGCAGAAGCTAACTAGCAGCAAAATGCCTCCCTTTTCCTTTTCCATGGATGATTTCCACAAACTGCTCCAGAAGATAGCAGTACTGGAAACAAAAATTCACAGGCTCGAAGTGAATGGGGAGATAAATGGACAATATGGGAATTAATCTACTCTGACGATTTCCCAAAACAGTGAAAAGGAGCAGGCTAACAGAAAGCTAACTAACACCACCAAGACACAACAGGAGCGGGGAATAAATGGCAATAAATCAACAAGTCCTCCCTGGAACTCTCTTGGTGCTGTCAGGGTTTGACACTTCCCCCCAGTTTGTAACTTTCAGTTTCTGTCTTGCCCCGCCTGTGTCCCATCTGCCCTGATTGTGTCCGCACCTGTGTCTCGTCATGTCTCGTTATCCCTTCAGTATATCTTGTCTTGTCATTCCTTGGTTCCCTGTCGGTCCGTACTGTTCTCTCCTCCATGTCTCCTCGTGGTTTTTGTCCTGACCCTGGTTTTTTGTATTTATCCTGCTCTGCAGCGCTTTGCTTTGCCTTTTTGGATTAAAACCCTTTTTGTTTTTGAGAACTCCAGCCTCCCTCTGTCTCCTGCACTTGGGTCCTTAAAAAACCAAACCATGACAGGTGCGAAGCCAAAGCACTACAAATCGCCTCAGATCTGAGAAGACGGTTATCAGGCAGAACCCAGCACCAGCTGACTTTGGACGACATCGAGTGGCCTGCACTACCATCGCACAGGAATAACTCTTATACCCCAGTACCCAGTTAGAGAAAGAAGGCTACAACAAAAGCTAAGAGCAAATCACCCCAAGACACAGGGCTCCCTGAGCTCCCTGAGAGAAGGCTCATCTTCCGGCTCCAGAGACAGGTATGAGGCTAAATCCCTTGCTAAAGGGCTACAGTTAGAGCTAACAACTGGCCGTCGTACACTGATAGTGGGCGACGGAGCTGTGAATGAGATAAAATGCTTCTGCAGCAAAAACACAAAAGTGCTCTGTTTTACCAACGACATGGTGTCTGACATCACAAAGAAGATCCGGAGCATTGCTGCGGAGCATCCGACAGCCAAAGCTCTCATCATACACACAGGAGCCCTTGATGTTGTGAAGCAACAATCGGAGGTATTAAAGCGAGACTTCACTGATCTGATGAACAAAGCTGGATGCTTAAATACTGAGGTGTTTTTCAGTGGACCTGTACCAATGGTTCGGCAAGGAGATACGAGATTCTGCAGGCTGATGATGCTTAACAGATGGCTCAAAGATGCATGTGCTGCTCAATCAATGAATTTTATTGACAATTTCAACATCTTTTGGGGTCGCAGATATCTCTTTAAGGCAGGTGACTCTCGTCTGAACAAGCCAGGAGGACAGTTGCTAACCAGCAACATTTTTTATCATCTACGTCACAAACAAGCAGCCCCCATCAAGAACACCAAGAAGCAGGATGTTCCAAAACAACCGATAAGACGACGCTGTGGTGAGAATGCTGAGATAAGGACTGATCACGGAGAACAGAGTCAGAGAGAAACTGCAGGGTCATCATCCTTATCCTCACTCCAACAAGGGGAGTCTCCCCAAGCCCCAAAAGGAGACACCCAACCCTCTCCCCCCCAGAGCCCACCCAGCTTTCTCTCTCCGGGCAGTCAGGACTCCCCACTTCTGAAATACACAGGATGAAGAACCTTGTAAATATTGGAATCCAGCTAATATCCATGCCAAAATCCTTTATTTAACCCCCCACATCAACCAACCCCTCCCAAACCACCACCTCGGAAGCAGCGGCTAACCAAAAGTCACCGCCCCTCTGAACTACCGTATCAGTGATGTCTGATATGTGCCGGGTCCAGGCTGTGATGTGAATATTAACATTGTTCTGTCCCAGGAAAAGTCTGGTCCCCATGGATTTCAATCTATCTCTCTATCTCTTTCTCTATCCCTGTGATGATAGGTAACAGAAAACTGGTGAGAAATTTAAAAAGTTCAATTAAATCTGCCAATCTGTTGAGTATAGCGTGTCATCCTCGAAACTCAACAGTGTCTCCTGTTAAGGATTTATATTTAGCTCTTTTATATATCAGGTCTCTGGTTGGCAAATCTTTCTTAATCAAAGATTTTATTAACGAGCGCAACCTTGATTTTATGTTTTTGACTGAAACTTGGTTAAGTCAGGATAATAGTGCAGCAGTTCTTATTGAGTCAATACCCCAGAACTTTTGTTTCTTTAGTGAAGCAAGGAGAGGAGAGGAGGCGGAGTTACCACTCTATTCAAGGACAGCTTCCAATGCAAGAAAATGTCTCATGGTCAATTTGATTCCTTTGAATATGTTGCCATTCAGTTAAAATCCCCCTGTCGAGCAATCTTAGTGACCATCTACAGACCCCCCAAATATGATGCAAGGTTTTTTGACGAGTTTGCCAAACTACTGTCAATTATGTGCATTGATTTTGACTGTGTTGTTTTAGTGGGTGATTTTAACATTCATGTTGATAATCCCAAAGATGGGTGTGCTAAGGAACTTTAAAATTTTCTGGATAATTTGGGGCTTTCCCAGCATGTCACAGATTCAATGCATAACAAAGGACACGTTTTAGATTTGGGGGGAGGGGGGGATGGCATCCCCCCTGAAATAAAAACGGTCAAAATCATCCCCCCTGTAAAACTGCCATACCCCCTTTCCATCCCTTATGTCATTTCATCAATGAATGTGGTATTACTACTATTTCAACATTTAGAGTCATCACAGAAAAATATCACCAGAAAAATAACTTATTTGACAATCTTCACCTTTTAAGTAAATTTTCACTTGAAATAAGTAAAAAAATCTGCCAGTGAGAAAAGATTTATCTTCTCATTACTAGCAAAAAAATCTTGTTCCAGTGGCAGGTCATTGTAGGTCATCTTATACCCCGTCAAACACAATGACAACTAGCGAAACTTGATATCAAAAGCATCCATAGTGAAAAGGAAAATAATATTAAAATTATGTCATTTTTTTTGCTTGCCAAATTGCCGAGCGCATGTGTCCCCGCTCCCGGAAAAAAAAGTTCAGGCTCAGGATTTGTTTTTACTTTGAGCCCTGCCAACTCATTAGAAAGGTTATCTCTGTCGTCACGTGTTTATCTGTTCAAAGCAAAAAGGAAAATGGCTGCATTTCTTTGATATTTCAGCATTCAACATGTTTGTTTATTATAAGTTATAAATCACTAGGAGTTGATTTTGGTGGTATTTATATTGAGATGGAGCTAAAATCTCCTGAAAACCTACATTTGGATGAATAGATGTCGTCCTCACAGTAGTGTTTTAGTTCTTGAGAGTGTGTTTGTATGTGTTTTGGTAAAGAATGAAGAGCCATCCAGCTGGAGAGATCCATCCAGGAGTTTCAGCTGAAGCTGAAGCCAGTGAAGCTGAAGCCAGTGAAGCTGAAGCCAGTGAAGCGGAAGCCAGTGGTGTGAAGAAATCAGAAGTAAGTGAAAATGTTTGAGATTCTTTTTGCCTTTTTCTACCCACACTTATATTTATAAATGTTTGTATCTGGAGTTCAAGCATTTTTCTGTGCAAATTACTTAATTGCAGTAATAAAGCCATCATGCAGATTTTATAAAAAAAAAGAAAAATAGATACATTTTCCCCCCACAAGTTGACAGAGTTCTCAGTGCCATAAAGGATGTGATAATGTTTGATTAAAATATTCCAGATATATTCCAGTGAAAGCTCCTCTTTCATCCGTGTGTACAGCTCTGCTAGCAGCAGCAGTTGGTGGAAGGTGCGGGACCTGATCTCTCAGAAACACGCCACCATCTTTCTGAATTTTGTAGCAGCTTACCTTCGACTGAGTTCTCAACTTCTGATGTGTAACAGTTGGATTCAATGCTCGTTTGGCATTTTTGAACTAGCTCTAATGAACTGTTAAATAAATAAATAAATAGAATAACCTATCTACCATCCATTGATTAATCTACCAGTTAAAAACTTGAATTTTAAACATCTTAAAGATGGAATAGTTGATAGTTGAGAAATTTTCAAGAATGAGAAGAACTTTGAAAGCACCAGTGACACGGCCATCGTGACATTGATATGCAGTCTTATCGCCAAGGAAACGCCACACAGACACTGCATCTTTTTTCTTTTTTTTTGACTGTAGTCGTCCCAGGTACAGGATTTTTTTTTTCTCACCCACAGGGTGTTTTATTAGCAGCTCCATCTCCTGCTCGACTCCAACACCGGTCGTGCACAACCACAGAAACTAATCATTTGGTAAAATAATAGGTCAATTTGTTACTAAATTGAAACGTTAGTGCTGTAATGTATGATAAAAATGTATTTTAGTAAAATAAAGTTGAATTAGCTGGCTAAACATTTTTTTCTTCTTTGTAGAGACCCACCTCTGTTTTTCACCCTGCTGGTTTTCTCTCTCTCTGATTTGCAGTTATGGACACACAAACCATACTTGGAAGCAGTTGGTAAATTTGTGTATTTTGTACTACGGCTTGAGCATTTGGTTGTGCTGGGATTGACTTGTCTCTGAAACCAGCCTCTACTGGAGCAGCAGTTTTATGTGACCTCTTAACTTTCAGCCTCAAAGGCTCTTTGTGTTGTCAAATCTCTTCAGACGTGGGCAGAAAATTCTTCTGCTTTGGGCTTGAGGGGCTTCTGGTGGGAAAAAAATGTTGCAAAGACAGAGGAGTATCAGTTTGGGTGCCGATGTCATGAAATCATTTAAGAAATGGAAATGTGTCAGTATTTAGAGCTGACGTTTATTTCTGTTAGGAAGTTAAACCAAAGCTGTGCCACAGCTGTAGATACTGTAGAGCTTTGATTTCACTGGTAGTCTCTTTTTCTGTATTTTCAGCATATAAGCTCTATAGAATAATTTGCTTCCTTAAAATGTAATATGAGCTACATTCCTTGCCCTCCCTCACTCGTCCCCAGTCTCAAACATCTTCAGTACAATTACCATTAGAGTATACACTCATGTTTTGCAGAAAAATTAGGATTTACACCAAAGTGCCTGTTTTCAGAGGCTCCAACATATTTGGCCAAAGTGGGGGGTGGGAAAAATACACTAATTGTAACTATAATTTTTAGTATTTAGATATATATCCTTGGCAGTCAGTCTGACGTATGGAGCTTATGGACATTGCTTCAGGGCTTGAAATTAGACCACAACAGTCGGGAATGGTGTTCCAGTAAGAGGCCGAAAGCTCCATTGAGACGGGTAGAAAGACTCGGCGTGCATCCAGGTCTGCATATTAAAAAGCATTGTTTTTGACCTCTCTAGAAACCTTGGTCGCTAAGAAACTGGGGCTTTCTGTAGGTGCTTTATGCATGCAAGTGCCTCAATACCTTTCAATTGTTTGAGCTCTAATTATGATCTTTGATTACAGGTATTCAGGTAAGTGCTTTCCATCTTAAATTTAACTTATACTATTCTTTTTTTTCACAAGTATAAATAACAGACTAAACTGGCTGGACCTGGACGAATCGTCTTGGTTGTTATGCACAAAACTTTAATCGTCTGTTTGTCCGATCAAACCTTCACGCGTGTGTTTGGGTGTGTGTGCAGGTTCAAAAGCTGATTAAGGAGGAGTTGCACAAAGCTCTGCTCTGCAAGGAGACCCAAATGCAGAGTTTCGTGGAAGAGCTTAAGGAGATTGAAGAAAGAATGGCAAAATGTGCCAACATGCTCCAGGTGAAGAGAATGCTGTTTTCCTCTCCACATTATTTACTTTTGTTCTCTTTCCTCGTTTTGTCTCCCTGCATTTCTTCATTATGCCAGAATTTGTTAGTCATGTCTCACTCTTAAGTAGCTGCTTTATTTATTAATCTGCATAATAGAAAGTATGAGAGATAGAGACTTCATAATCATTACTTAAGTTGATAAAATTAACTCACCTGTAGTGACAGAGTTACTTTTCTCTTTAAACCGTCCTGAACCAAAGTAAATGTTTGTACCTGTTCCTGTGGCTTTGTTTGAAGGATTTGAACAGAATGTCAATTTCTTCCTCAGGCTCGAATTAACTTGGTGTCTCGGAGAACAGAGAAAGCACTTTCCTATTTAAAAAAGATGGAAGAAAAGGTTTGCAAACATACATATGTATATAACACACACACATGCGCAAGAATGGAGTTAAGCTATGCATTTAAGGTTGGGTTCAGACGCTGGGGGTGAGCATGAAGTCTGCATCTACTGGATCAAATGGGTGCACATATTTAGATCCTTCATTTCTCAGGTTTTCTTGTTGTGGCTCAAATCACTTGCCAGATCTACGCTAAATCAGAAAAGTCACATTAGAATAAACGCTTATTTCTAGCAACAGTTAATTATCTATACCAAATATGGATTAAGTAACCCTTTTCTGAGAGAAATAACATAATTTTTTGCTTTAAAATACACCGGGCAGCACACAGCCATCTTTGTTGTGGTCACAGGTGACAAAACTCAACCGGCTTTACTCCTGCAAGTGGTACTTTTAAACAGCTACCGGTCGCTTTGATCAGTCGTACTTGTTTAAGCATCCAGTACGAAATAAGCCTCTGCCCTTTGCCCCCCTACACCTATTCTGGCATCGTGGATAACTAGCTGCATCTGATGAAACCAGCGAAGAACAGAGCGGGTCTGTGAAGGAACCCGTGAGTGATGTCACATTTGCACTCCTTCAAAGATGGCTGCTAGCTTGAGCCGAACATCTGAACTAAAACGCCAATTTTCACTAGATTTGCTGCTGTACTACTACTCTTACCAGACCAGCAGAGTGGTAATCAGTGCCAACTGGTGACACCTGGGCCCGGTGTCCACCAGTCTTTAAATCCAAGCCTGTTATTTATTCTGTCTCTTCTCTCTCTCTTCACCTGCAGGCACCTGGCCAGTGATGTGGCAGCCTACCTGTTATCCTTTTGTTTAGTTTATGCATCTTTTAATATATTTTTGTTCCTATTTGAGTTAATAAAAAGCATTTTGTTATTCATTATCATGGTGTGTTTCCCTCCTTGTCATGGCTGTAAGAGCCAGGCTGTGACAGTGTGTGATGTCTAATGGTTGTGTGACAACATCTAAACGTGTTGTGAGGGTAGTAACTGCAGGCTGGAAATGATCTGTGGGGGTTTGCGATGTTGACACTGGACTGGTAGATCTCTGGAGGTTGGCTACTTGAAAACCTGCAGCAGCTCAACCACTAGACCTCCCTCAGTGACAACATGCCACCCAAGCAGATATCTGCCGAACTTTATCGTAGAGACATGGTTCAAACTTTCAAACACTCGGCCCAATTGGCACAAACGGACCGTACAACCTCATTATGCCAATTAGTACAGTTTTTGCGATATTTACCTTTCTTTTTTTTTTTTTTTTTTTCCATTTGACTTTGGACGCTTGTTGCTAGGCAACAGGTTATCGTAGAGACATCGTACAAATGTTTCCCGACTCGGCACGCTGTGGACTTCAACATATTAAAATTTCATGAAGCTGGGATTTAAGGAAACTTAAAAGGAACAGATTTTTATAAAACCAAGATGCAGGACAAAATTGATGGAACGTTGTGTTTCTGTGAAAGGAATCAGTTTATGGAACAATCTGGATAAAGAAAACAAAGAATCCCAATCAAACATTACATTCAAAAGAACAATTAAAACCTGTATGTTAAGGAAATATAACGAAAAATGTTGAGTTTGATTGACATACCCCTAGGCGGTGGAAATTTTATTTTAATTTTATTTTAATTTTATTTAATTTTAGTTGTTTTTATTCACTTAGTTGTTTTTTTATTATTATTTTTAATTTATGTTATTTGTGAAAGGGGCAGATCAGATAAGATTATTCTTCTTTCTGCTCCCTTTTCATTCATAAGTTAGGAACATTTGTATTTGTGTTTGTATTAAATTGTTTGTTTTTTTGAATGAAATAAAGAACAAAATGAAAATGAAAAAATGTTGCAGTGCTGATTTAACAGGGCCGTCATGTCATGGTTGGTCCTCCACAACTACGTGAACAAGAACCAGAATGCTGATAGCTGCAACACAAATTACTTGGGAGAATTGATTTTAATTGAAAATGTCATTTAAGAAGCACATCCTCTTTCGTAACTAGTCCCCAAACTTGGAAGCTCAACTAAATAAAAGCAAACAAGTAAACAAAAGGAAAAGACAGTTTAAGTTGTTTTATTCAGGATTTTTATTTTTTTTTCCTGTACATGTTTCTCTGTTCCACATGATCGCTGTTCACCAGCTCTGTACAACCATCTGTACAACAAAATAAAAGAGAACTGCTGAAAACAAAGTGAGGCATGGATTGATGTTAGACACACACAGACACACTCCAACCTATTTGCAACAATGCTGCTAATTGGCCTTTGAGACAAATCAATAAAGACAGACCAGTTAAATTACAAAGCAAATATTTATCATAAAAATAAAAGAAAACACGTCTTTAAAACTTTTTCCAATGGAAAAAACAAACAAATCACCCATTTAAGACCCATTAAAAAGGCCCATTTGAAGTTACTTTTTACAGTCCAATTTAAATCAAAGCCCACAGTTTGGGGATACATTTGCCTGAACGTGGTTGTGGCCGATAAACCTGATCTATTTTATCCACAACAGTGATCTGAAATCACTGTCCCAGAGTGACCAGCAAAGATCATAAGCAAAAGCAAAGTTACATTTTCTGATGCTCCCTAAAAAAACTGAGATAAAGTGAGCGTTACCCACTGTGAGTGTAGTTTAATCACCTTTGAAGGCAACCTATGTATCAATACCCCTCTTGCCCACAAGGGGCAGCACATCACAAGAAAGTCCATGTGTCAGCTCCTGGTCAGTGGGACCTCTAGTGGGAAACATGGGTATTACCAGACATGCTGGCTCACCCTCACTCAGTAGCATAGTAACGTCAGTGGATCTTTGACCATACAGCAGAACTACATGCCCCCATGTGGTCAGAAGAGGTACTGCGACTTTTATGTTCCACTTAAAAACCTTATCCTGTGACAATCTCATTTCAGGCTTATTAGGTTTCTCATTTCTTCCTTAATCCCTATTTGTTCTGTCCTCTACTTCATTCACATTTAATCTGTCCTGCGTGGATGCACCAATTCAAAATGTACTGAAACGTGCCCTCACTCAAATAGTTTTTATTATGGAGAGAAATATTTACTATGTACCCGCTTAGAGGGCAGAGCGAATGGAAAAGGCTGATGAGAGGTCCTAACATCAGCGCAACAGTGCCATTAAAGGTAGAAAAAGGCTCAACCTTCTTGACTTTGTTAACTTAATAACCCACATAACTTTTCTAGTGCTTTCAAGGCAAAATTTTCGTTGTTAAAATCAGTTACGGTCATCTTTTAATAAGATTAAAGAAAATTAAAAATGGTTTATATGATTTCATTTGACATGTGATAAGAGGACTGACTCAGAAGCAAATGTACTGACATGGTCCCATGTGTTGTACCCCAAAATAACTGTAAACGATAAAGTATTGACAGAAAAATATGGTCACTGTGGTAAGAAAACAACCACAAACTGAAGTTTAAAGTAAACCATGTACTGTGAGGAGTGCTCATCTTGCTGCTGTGAGATCTTTTGGAGTAGTGACCAGGAACGTTTTTAAGATTTTATGTACAAAGTATCCATAACCCTCTTCTACCATCCTTCTAATTCTGCAAAGAACCAGTTGTAGAAATATAAATATATTTGTGCAGGCTGTGACCAGCCTACGGAATGGCTCACTAAAATAGAGTGACAAAGCTTAAATATTCACAACTGCTTAATGCTGGAGTGAAACACAGTCTCACACACACACACACACACACACACACACACACACACACACACACACACACACACACACACACACACACACACACACACACACACACACACACACACACACACACACACACACACACACAACCTTATCAGCTCACAGGCAGAAAATGAAATCTGCCTCTGAAATGCACAGGTTTGCAGGATTGAGTCCTGACATTAATACCTTCCTAAAATGCTTGATTGAAAATTGACCCTTTCACTCTAGATATTGTGCCAAGCGGTTAGCCTGTTGCACCACCAGAGGGCGCTAACAGTTACAGCCAAATGACACAAAAAAGGCAGCAGGTTCTTGTAAACAACCAGACGTCTGAAAAACATAAAGATAAACATAAATTCTGCACGTGTAGATGAGAGTAGCAGGGGAGGCACCGGAAATTTGTATCTGCAATTGATATGATTGAAAAGAAAAATCTTTTTTTTTTCTTTTCCCCCTTACCAAGTTAGTTGATTTTCAGTCCATACATTCAATTCAACCCTGTGATGGCAGGAAGTGATCACTTAATATCCATCATTCTTTCTGGCTTATGTGGCCACATATTAGAGTCATAAATTTGCAGCAAAAACTCCGCAGTGCAGTTAAAACACTTGCTGGTGCTGCTGAGGGCATGTCAAAGTGTTTTACGTTCACTTTTCAGTATTAGTTAAAGCAAACGCACCTCAATAGCTTCAAAAGTCTGCAAAACCCTTATGCAAGTGGTGCAAATAGAGACAAGTAAAATAACAGAAGCACCTCTATGAATGATGACCTACAGCTGAACAGCATCATGGTAAAACCTTCATGACAGTATAGTTAACTGTAGTCTTGGACTGAATCTGTGTTGGTATCCTATATCTGAACTGCTGTGGGGGTGTGGGGGAGGGGGGGTGTCGTAAAAAATAACTTTCTATATGAATGAGGAAATGTGTTTAGGTTGTGTAGGATTTAAAAACACCCAGCAGTGTTTCTTGCTTCCTAAAACAAGCAAAAACAACATGAGACGTGTACAAAGGAAGGCAGCAGCAACTATGAGCACGTTTGGTCCGAATGTTTGCCCCAGAACATGGTTGGTCCTCGTTTTGACTGTAGTGGAAAGTGTGGATGCTGTGGCAGCGCTGGATTGTGGTCTCATGGTGTCCTGTTATACTTCTGCTTACTGGCTCCTGGTAGACTTGTAGTTTCTCGAGACCGGTATTGGTCTCGACTGGTCTCCAGGCCTCTTTTTTGTGGTGTTGGTCTTGTCACGGCCTCAACAGTCTTTGGTCTTGGTCTTGATTCGGTCTCGACAGTTATTGGTCTTGGTCTTGTCTCGGACTTGGATAATTGAGATGCCGTTGTACACCAAGGTGACAGAATCTGGTGATCACCAGTTCTTCCTCTTGTTAATGTACAGTTTTGTAAACTAGTTGTATTTTGCATTTGATTTTGTGTTTGCCGATAAACAGTGTCATTTGGCTAATATAATGGTAAATAATGCAATTTCAAGTCGATAATTGTGTGTATCATTAATATTTAAAATCCACGTTTCATCTACAAATTAAGTACAATTTAAATCAGTAACATTTACTATTCATTAGACTTTTCTGAGGTGGAGGCGGGTGTTGGAAGCTTGTTATTTTGCTAGATGACTTTGGGACTAGTTAATAGTAATGTAAATCCTTAAAAGCACTGGAGTCAATCCTCCAATAGTGTAGAAATAGCGGTGGTGCAGTCGCCACACATATCTGATCTCAATTGATGAAATCATTTATAGTGAGTTTACACATCATCATCCACTTCTCTGTGTTATTGAGCTGCAGTTGAATACAACCTCATATGTAAACTAAGCAGCTGAAGCAGGATGGTGCTGATGTTCTACAACTCACGCAAGATGACAAAATAACTAGTCTTTTGTTTTGGTCTGGGTCTCGAGCTGAACTAGTCTTGGTCTTCACTCGGTCAGTCTTGGTCTTGATACTCTCTGGTCTTGGTAGTGTCTTGGTCACGGTACTCTCTGGTCTTGGTCGTGTCTTGGTCACGGTTCAGGCGGTCTTGACTACAAGTCTAGCTCCTGGGCATACTTAGTCTCCGGTAATCTCTTTGACTTATCTGTGTTCACACTCATTTCACGGTTTCTTCTTCTGTGCCTTGTTTACATCAGCCTCGCTGTGCGAAAATGTGTCAAACTGCAACATTAAATGCTTCAGATTTCTGTTCTCTCAGTATGACAATCGCTGCTTTTCAAAGCAGCCCTGGGGATGTTTTGTTGTTGTGGATGATGCATAAAGGCAAAAGAGGACATGGCATCAAAACAACCCATTTAAATCAGGAGGGTAGGATACATGAGCAATTGGTTTGGCTTGTAACTGTGCTCTCTTGTACCTGTTTTAACTTTTAAAACAAGCTGGAAAAAGCTTGTTGGTACAAATCCAGAAACATTATCTGACTTGTATCTGTTTCCCCTCAAAATTAGATGAATTAAGGGTGGATTTTTGCTTTCTACAGCTTCAGACTGAAAGAGTACCAAACCCTCCCAAAACCTCCTCTCCATCCTTTTTCTGTTTATTCTGTTTAGACGCATTGAATGTTTCCAGGGGTAATTTCACCTCTGCCGAGAAGTGACGTAACGCACCCCAAGATCAGTTCTGAGCTTTGAAACACTTGATGATTGAGCTTTAGTCTGTTCAGACAGCAGCTCTTGTCCACTATGTTCTGCCCGGTGTCAGATCCAGCCGGGACGGCGTTTTAGGACTTCTGCTCGGCTGTGGCAGCAGGCGTGGCCAAACTCTCCGGCTTCACGATTTGGTAGGTGATCAAATATTCTGGATAAGCCTGAGGACACAAAAAAAACCCATCAAAAACTAAACAAATGATAGCATTTCAGCACTAGAAATGTGCTCCTGGTCCAAACTGTTTATTAAAAAGAAAAAAGTAACAACTCTTGCATGATTTAGCAGCCTTAAGTCCTAAAAACTTTTTTTTTTGTTTTGATATTTTTATTAGGGGGTAAGGCACAGTTGAACAGGAATAAACAAAAAAAGATATACAGTCTACCTCCTTTTTTTTTTTTTTTTTTGGATTAAGAACAGAACAAAAAATCCACACAAAATAATGACAAATACATGAAAATTATTATATTCTTATATATAAGTAATATTTAAGTATTAAAGCTAAACAGTATGAATTAAAAAATAAATGAATAAAAAGGGGGAGAAAAAAAAAACAAAAAAAAACCCAAAAACAAAAGAAAAGTAAATAAAAAGGAAGAAAGAGAGGAATGAGAGAAGAGAGGGAGGGGGGGATCCGTCAATCAGGAGGAAGGGACTGGAGAGAGTGGAAAAATGTAAGAAAGGGAAGCCACTTATTATAAAATTTGTTGCAACTACCCTTCAGTGAATATTTAATCTTTTCCAGCTTCAGAAAAAACAAGGTGTCGTTGAGCCACTGGGTACTAGAAGGAGCCTTAGTCGTAAAAACTGTTTTATGGACATTGTAAAATATTGGTGTGTATTTTTGTGCACTGACCTGCTCCCCTCTGTAGATGACGTACTCTGCATACGCCAGTCCGTTGACGCTGGGTCGCCCGATAACAGAGTGGTGACCAGGAGGCGCGTGGGCCATTTTCATCGCACTGAACTGAAGAAACGACTTCCCCAACGTCACTCGACAGAAAAGCATCTGTCTGCAGTCACATAGGCCGAGGTTGTTGAAGGAATTAACAAAGCTGCTGCTTTTTGCCTCGATTTACATGAATAAAACAACAACAAAAAATTCTTACCTGTGACACACGTAGCAGGAGCGGTCTTTATGAGTGGGACATCCTGTTCCTCCACCAATCCCATATACGTACTGGTTGCTTTTGGATGAATTCTCTGCAAAATAGATGCCCGCTCCGAACATGCCGCCGATGTAGGCGTGGCGCTCGTCAAAGCCCTTATGGATGATTGCATTGATGAAGGGAGAACCTAGCAGGAATGACAGCACAGTGAGAGAGGGTGCAAGCAGATTGAAAACGCACATGGTGAAGTTTACCGCCCAATAGGGGTGTAACAATATATCGTGCCACGAAATTTTCGCGATACAAAAATGTCACAATACGTGTCGTGGAGGTGACAAAGTGTATCGCGATATTGGGTTATTAATATTAATCTATTGTGTTGAATAGTAACGAGGATCCGACCGCGGCCACCCAAAATCTTCCTCCGCTCAGAAGAAACTAGTCCCGTTTTGAGGTCTGAACCTTTACTTATGTAAGGCTGGTGTAGAGTTAAGCCTTAATCACTACAGATTAACTGACTAGTAATTATAGTTTGATTTATAGATTGAATTATAGATTTACAGAATATAAAGAATATATTTATAAAATAATGAACCCTGAATTAACAAAATAACCTTCTTAACAAAAATAAATCTCCTCTTACACTTATAAGGTGAGCATGAATCAATGTTTTTTATGATGCAACATTGTATGTATTTATTTACTTGTATTTATTTATTTAATTTTAGTTGCTAAATTTCTGGAAAAGAAAAAAGTCAAATCATACATGAGAGAAACTATTCAGTTTGTGGCAAAATATTTTTACTTGTATGAAACTGAAGATGCATAATGCAAACCTGACATTTACTTTTAGTTCAGTTTGTTGAAAATGTTTGGCCTGGCTTTCTCTTTAAAACTTAAACAGTTATAAAGCATTACAAACTGTAACAATAGGGCAAACGCACAGCATTATTTTGTATTTTGTGTCTTTCAAATAAAAGACAATTTCCTCATGACTACCTCATTCAAGGTTGTTAAAAAAATACTGCTATAATATCGTATCGTATCGTTATTGTGACCTCAATATCGTGTATCGTACCGTATCGTGAGATTAGTGTATCGTTACACCCCTACCGCCAAACAACCACTTATGCACGCTGCTGAAGATGAAAGAAGAATGGTTTCAACCATCCTATCTCTGATGACGCACAGGAAGCTTGAAGCATGCAGGGAGTTTATAGAGAGATACATTTGGACAAAGTGTTATCCTGGGAGATCTTGGTTGATTGTGTGATCGCTGGTGCCAGTCAAGCAATTTCAGGCATCAGAGATACCAGTTTATTTTCTGGGATTTTTGATCTGCAGCGAGCATTTTCAAAGAAACCAGCCTCGACTGCCGTCCCCGGGGTTGTGTCTTGAGTAAGTTGTGTGGTTGAAAGGGGACAAATGATAAATGAGATTTGCTCAAGCTTACATTCAGGCTGGAAGAATGAAAACATTGCTGAGCTGAGTTAATCTCCTTGCGCATGAATGGCTGAACCTTGACCGAGCTGCATTTTACTTCTGTCAAAGCAGAGAGAGTGAATGAAAGCTCCAGGGAATGTGGCACTGGCTCCACAAATTCTGCTCAGTCTCTCTTGATTTTTAGCTCAACGTTGAGTACTTTTTGATTTGATTTTATCTATTTAATTGAATACAATTTTAAAAGTAATGTAATAAGATAATGTAGTAATGTTTAGAGCGGTCCCAATGCTTCTCCCACCACATCTCCAAAAAACCCGGAGTGTACATTTGTACATGAATTTCCATGTTTATTTTTAACTCATGCATTTATTTACCATGAAAGAGCATGCGCTCGTTGTGGTGATTATGATTCTCATCTGCGATTTCCTTCTGTCTGTGTACATATCTCTCTCGTAGCTTCTTATTCACCACCTTCTGAATCTGCAGAAAAAAAGACAAAGAGGATATTTGCTGAATGCAAAAAAGAAATCCAACTTGACATTCATTAAGTTCAGTGTCCTGGTTTTTCGGTGTTTTCACCACAGCTACAGAGTGTGTACATAAGGGGTGGGTAAAAATATCGAAAAATCAATGCATCGCAATTATCCCCGCCCTAATTCAATATTGATTAAGAAAAAGCCTCTGAATCGATTCCCCTCCTGGCCAGTGGGGGTGCTTATGATTCGCGTTTTGTGGACGGTGTCTGCACGCGACCAAACAACAATAAAATGGGAACGATGGCAAGTGGAAAATCTTTCAGATCAGACGTTTGGACTCATTTTGAATTCCCATTTAAAGAAGGAACAGGAGAAATGGCCGCGTCGCGCCTGCCTGCCCGAATTGAACATTTTTAAATTTCACCGTGCCGCGCTGAGACGACATCTCGGCCGACTCTGCGCCCGACCCGGCGGTGGGCGCGGCGCAAACCGCGCTCTATGTGAAAGCAGCTTAAGTTGTGCCAGGCAGAACTAAAATACAACAGCAACACGACAAACCTGCGGATCATGTTGACACAGAACTATTTTAACTTTTGTACTACAGTACAAATGCACAAGTGAGCCATTATGGTGCTGCTAACTTTAATTGCTCAGTTCATTTCTATGTGAAGTAACATGCCACGTGTTATAGGCATGAAAATAAAAATAATGAAAAATTGCCAACAGGTATTTGTGTAATTCTACGTCTTACTGAATCAATATCGAAGCATTTAAATCAATATCGAATCGAAACCTAAAGAATGGAAATCGAATTGAATCGTGAGGTTCTTAACAATACCCAGCCCTAGTGTACGTGTGTGTGTATTCGGCACAAACCTTAATGATGTTGTACCGACTGAAGACTCCGCCTGCGTTGCCTCCATCGCGGTGTTCTCGGATCGTACTCTGCAGCTGAGGACGACATCGGCAGCCGTGGATCATTCAAAATTACACAAAAGCCACAAGCAAATAGTCTGCACTTGAATACAGCCTTTAACCCTGTCTAGGTTCTAATTCACCAGACATATATATACATAGACACACACTAACTATGTGTGTGCCATTCCTCCTCAGCAAGGGTGAAATATGTGGGCTAAATGGTGCTGCAGTTGCAACAAGATCCATACATGCAGTATGTATATTCAGCAGTGACTCTGTGAATCAGATACCTTGACGATGCCTGAGGGAAATTTAGAACAATTCAGTTAAAAATGTGAAGCGTCAGCAGCAATAAAAGAACTGCAGCAGGCAGGTTTACAAACTGAAGGAACCGTATGCAGAAATGAAGCTGTAATGTGCACAAAGTGATCGTTGGCTTTCACTAAATGACTGCACGTACCTTTTCTTCTCAAAAACAATGCCGGAGACCTTGGAATGTTTTCCAAGTCTTCAACAAAGAAATATAGCTGAAATTACCTGTTAAATGTCTCTTAACATCTGCCAGGTCTCATTACTTTGAGCTCATTCACACTGATATCAGCTGTCTCCTTCAATCACTGATTCTCATTTACATGAGTAACGCAGGCAAAAGAGAAGTTACGCTGATATGGAGCTTTTTGTTCAATGTGTTTCTGAGCAACATTACTCATTTCTAATGATGCACCCAGAGAAATCTTAAAATGCGTAATCATACTGTTTAAAGTTTCTGTTTTCAGGGAAACTAGCATTAACAGGAACGTGTGAAGTGTGTGTTTCTCTGTAAATGGAGCTGCTTGTTTGAGACGAGGTGTTCGCTACCTCCTCCTCCACAGACTGGAACTCCTTGTCATCCGGCGCCAGGTCGATCAGCACGGTGCCCTGGCTGGAGCAGTGGAACGTCAGGTACGGATTCCCACCTACAAACATCAGCATGTTTAATGACACTTCATGTTGATTTACAGACATGTTCAAAAAAATGCAGGTTTTCATGCTGTGTTATGTTGCAGCCTTATGGAAAATCAGTTATTCCATTAACACTCAAAACACCTATGAGGCAAAGTGAAAACCGCATTTCTGAAACTGTAGCAAAGACTAATAAGGAAAATAACACATTGACAGAACCACTCATCTTAGAATACATTACTGTCAATAAATCTCCGTAGCTCTGAACGTGACCTCAGCATCTGCCAGCAGGTATTTCTCTTCCTGAGCAAAGTGTTCTAGCCGTCTCTGGTGTGAAGGATACTCTCTCCACACTGCAGAGATCACATCCCTAAGTAGATGTTCAACAGGATTAAGATCGCTGCTCAAAGAGAGCCATTGAGGAACTGGATTTCTGGTCATTCTTTTGTTGGAGTATCAATGACCTACAACTGAGGCTAAGCTCCCTCGTCCCGGTTTGTGTGTTTCATTCCGGGATGCTTTGATAGCTGTGAGCTGTACAGTTTCAAGGCCTCTCCTGCCAGATGCAGGAAAGTAACCCTTAAACATGACCCTGCCATGTTTCACAGTACGTATGCAGTTCTTTTCTTTAAAAGCTTATATTATTCAACACAGAGCTGATGTGACTTTGCCTGATGGGTCTCAAATATTTTTTTCCTTTGGATTGATGCATTTGAACTAATATGGCATTTTTTTTTCTTTTCAGGTTTTTCTTTTAACAGAGAAATCCTCCCGAGTCTGTGTTCATGGAGCCCAGTATTGTTCAGAAGATTACGGAAGATGTCATCAGATGGTGATGCACCTTGACTTTGGATTTCAGCTTGAATGACTTTGGAGATTTTCTTGGGTCACTGTCAACTATCTACACTGTGCTATTAGTAAGCCTGGGGCTGCATTTCTTGTGGTGGCTGGTGGTCCTGCAGGGTTGGGTACACTCCAACTAGGGCTGGGCGATATATCGAGATTTTAATATATATCGATATATTTTCAAACGCGATATGGTACGAGACAATATCGTTTATATTGATTTAAAAAAAAAAAAAAAAAAAAAAAAAAAAATATATATATATATATATATATATATATATATATATATATATATATATATATATATATATATATATATATATAAATATATATATATATATATAAATATATATATATATATTTTTTTTTTTTTTAGGATTTTGATATAGCTTATTTTGTGACAAATTGACTTGAATGTTTTATTTGAGATTTGAAAAAATGTTTTGTTATTTGCACAACTGTCAACCTCAGTGGAAAAGTCTGCCTGTTACTGTCTACATTGTATTAATTACAGGGTATTTTAATGTAATTGTTATGCAGGAAAGGGATATTTGTTTTATTTTATTCAAGAAGCATTTTTATTCTATATATGCAGGCAGTTTATTTTTATTTCATTTGTTTTATACATTTTGATATTGTGCAGACCTCTGTTAATAAAGGAACCTGTGTGACATTTGGCACGAGGCTTTGTATTAAAACTAACTGTTTTTTTAAGGGTTTGCCTCAGAAAAAAATGAAGCTAACAGAGATGCTATGCTATAATGCTTTGGGGGAAACCCCAATTAAGGCACAGAATAAATATCGATATATATCGAGTATCGCCATTTAGCTAGAAAATATCGAGATATGACTTTTGGTCCATATCGCCCAGCCCTAACTCCAACTGGCCTTATACTGATTAATGATATTTGCAAGTCTGGTCACTGTGCAGAGGGATGGGAAGAGAGATGATGAAGAAGTAGAGGGAGGGTGGAGACACTCGTCTCCACCATCGGCATAGCCTGACATCCAACTGTCTCAAAATGTAACTATGTGGACAGCAAGAAACGTAACTGGTAGATTTCTTCTTCTTTCTATTACGCCTACGTTCATAGCTATTATGCAAAAGTATAGATCAGGCTTTATCTGTATGTTAGAAATTCCACAATGTTTATGTTTAAAACTATTAAACTAGTTAATAGTATTATATATATTCGCCATCCGTTTGTGTTTTGAATTCATTGCTGTGTGTAGATGCCTAAAGGTGAGTTTATTGGCGTTATAAGGTGAACCGAACATCAGCATGTTTATCTGTTCACACTTAGTTTAAGCTACAGTTAAATGCTGTTATGTAGTATGCTAGATTGGGAGGTGGTGTGTTAATGTTAATTGGTCATTTGCTACATTATTTGATTAACAAATACATTAATGATTAAGGAAACATATATGTTATATGTTATTTATTTGTATTTTGGTTTCGCTATATTAATAGCTTTTCTCTTGTTTGTATTGTTACAGACCACAGCTAAATAAATGAATCCGACCTGGAAATCCGTTTCCGTGTCCTTTAACTGGGACACACACGTACCTTCCCACTCTAAACCAGTTAGTCTTTTTACTGTAATTGTCAAGCGAAAGGTCTACAAGACGGAAGTCAGACCAGCCCTTCACTGAGACTTGGAGACAGCAACACTGACCAAGAGACATGGAAATGTTGTCTATCTGTCACTGTTTTCAGTCTTTGCCATCACCAAAAACCAGTCAAAGTAGCTCTGGACTCCCATCCCAGATGTGGCCTGTAACTTCTGCATACTGCTCACGGTTACACTTCAAAGATGAAGAAAGCTACAGTGGACATGTGGACATCAAGACAGAGGTGATTAAGAGACTCAAGACAGGAATGACGGAAGTTAAACAGAGAGCGACCAGCAAATACCAAACAATAGTAATCATGACCAGCGTAGAAAATGCGACTTAACTTCTACTGAGCAAAAAATTACTAAAGCTCTTTTCTGCTGATTCACTCACTTTGTTTTATTTAAAATAAGGAATGAAGCCTTATTTCTATAAGCTTTAAGGGTACCAAAAAACTTGTCCATAGCTCTAATAACCTGCCCACAACCATCACAAGGATGAAGCATGGTGGTGACATCGTCATGGGGGGCGGTCGTGGTTGGTGGAAAACAAAAAGAACATTTCACATAAATATAAGTGGAAACTTACTTTATATTGTTCAGAACCTCAAACTCTGCCAGAGGTTACATATACCGTATTTTCTGGACTATAAGCCGCTACTTTTTTTCCTAGGTTTTCAACCATGCGGCATATACAAAGGTGCGGCTATTCTGTGGATTTTTCTTCCACTGCTCGGGGTGCTCTAACCGGAATTAGAATCAAAACTAAGACAAAATAAATGCAAAGAAGAATACACTACTTCTTCTGTAGCAGATAGAAGTAGGTAGAAGCAGATTTCAAACAGATAAATAGATAAATAAATACCGGTTATTTTCTCTTGGTTCTGTCCCGTTTTAATCAGCAAAGTTGCTGCCGTGTTAAAAGACACTGTTAGGAAAGGATCTATTTAGGTACAAACATGTACATCATTTACAGTTCAAAATCCTTCTGTACATGTAGTAAATATTTAATCTAACAACATAAATATCTGCGGCTTGCATATCTTTTTTTTTTTTAAATAGAGCGGATGCAGCTTATATGCAGGTGCGGCTTATAGTCAAGAAAATACGGTATACAGTATATACAACCCTGAGAAACTCTGGAAACCTTCCAGGGGAAGCCCTGGTGCGCTGAAGTTGATTCTTTAACACAATATTCACCCTGATGAAAATGGCAAAAACTGACAAAATCCCAATTACTAAACCCTCACTACCACCCATCGTGTTCACAGTGCTAAACCCAGCCCTGTGTTATATTAAACGACTGAGAAAAGGAGTAGTACAAGAAGGAAAAGAAGACACCTTGGGAGTGCTGCTCATAATGGGAATATCGGTTAGACATTGCTGACAATCAGCTTGTTGATACAGTATGTATTTTCTTTTCTCCATCTGATAAACCTTTGAAGCTGCACATGTGTGTGTGTGTGTAAACCCACTGACCCTGCTGGCCTCCGAGCAGCCTCTCGATGCCCTTGATGAGTTTGTGCCTGTGACCGTAAGCGTTAATGCCGATCTCCTTCAACTCCTCGTGACCCATGTCTGCCAAGACGTCCAGTGAAATCTGCCCACACAGATCAAAACACAGCTCATCAGTTTCGCTTTAGGTTTGATTTGATGCCAAAAATACGAAATGATGAGGAAAGAACATTGAATGAGGACAATATCCACACAGGAAAACTTCTGCATTCACACATGCAATCACTGATTCATCAAATAAATCAGATTCACTTTAACGGTGACAACAGCAGTTCACACGAAAGCCGATCTTCAAAACTGCCATCCATTAATATGATGAGTTTAATGATCTATGACATACTGCAAAGAAAGTAAGTCTGACAAATATTCATGAACGACAGCAAACGCAGACAGGAAAGGCCAGCGAAAGGGTGGCGATAATCACACAATTTATATGCAAATGTTTGACGATGAGGTCCTGTCTGCTTCCTGAGTTTGTTCAGGGAGATCAGAGATCCATCCTCTGCGTCATCCTGATCACCGATAGCAGGAGTAAGTCATCACAACCTGAGCACTTTGTCTGGTGTTTAATGATGTTCACTAGCCACTATAAAATATATATTATAAAAAACTGTTTTATTTCAGTAATCACAAACACAAGAAGTTTTGTACTGTATTACAAGGAAACCAGAGGTGGAACAACTTTCTCCAGGTTTTGACAATATTCTGAGCAAGTTTACACAAACATCCTATTTTTATGGATGAAAGGGGTGACTCAAGACTGATAAATCTAAAATTAGTTTTTTGGTCGTCTTCAGCGGCATTCAAGTGACTTTTCTTTCTTTTGTTATCCATCTTTCACATTTTACAGGTTTAATATATAAAATATAAACGATGAGCTGAGATTTACCTCAACACAACTATGAATCACTGTCTGAATATTAATAAAGAGTTTTCTTCAGAGGAACAAAGTAAAAACACACGCACGCACTATTCTTCAAGCTACCAGCTTCTCTTTGCTTCCTTCTTTCTGTCATCTCTTTCCCCTCCTATCCCCTTTTGAGCAAGATAAAAATTAACAAATTAGCACTAAAAACAAATTACAGTTGAGGCAGATGGAAGTGCCATGAGGTCTGCAGCCGTGGCCGTAAAAACAAACCATAGTAAATATATGCTATGTGCTAATTAAAATTTTGGTTGCACCACATAAAAACCTGCAAGTTTACCAGTATTTTTATAGTTCATTGAGAATCACATCTACTTTATTGATCCCAGTTGGGAAAGTGGCTCGTATATATCCAGTTTTTTTCAATCTGAACAACAGTCGTGGGCTGAGAGCGCCATTCTGACTCGACTGATGTTAAACAAAAGCAAGGATCAGTTTGAAACAAGATTGAAGAATCAGCGGCATTTCCCTTGAATTTCATGCGTTTGTGCACCTGTTCTCGGTGGAAGATGTCTCGGAGATGTTCCAGTCCCAGACTCTTCAGAAACTGGTTGATGGTCATGTCAAGCAGAGCTGCGGAGTCACAGGAAGCTGTTAGTCATGTGGTGCACAAGCACCTGACCGAGGACAGAACTCAGACACTTGTGCGCGTTTATTCCTACTTTCACTCTCCTTCCTGTCGGACGCCGCTGCTCCGTCTGCGACGCCGGCGGCCCCGGCCACTGTGATTTCACTGAGGGGCGCGGTTAAGTTGTCTATGCTGCTGGCTGCCGATAGGCAGGATGACGATGGAGAAGGCGAGATAACCACTCCCCCTGATGCACCTGCACTTGCCACACTCGCGCTCACCTGTGAGAGAGAATTAAGTCAATTAAATCTTGACACCAACACTCCAAAAATCAACTACCAGTACACTCCAACTAGGGCTGGGGATCGATTCAAATGTCAAGAATCGATTCGATTCCGATTCTTAAGATTCAGAATCGATTATCAAGATTTGATTCGATCCGATTCCGATATTGATTTGGGTTAGTGTTATTAAAACTGTTTTTTGAGCTGTTGCATGAATTATATGACTGTAGTTATGCAAAATATTACTACTAGTATTATATTGAGATTAAACAGCAAGTATTGGCAGCTAATGATGCTGTAAGGACCAATCAGCTCCCAGAATGCTGATAGAACTGCTTTCAGAAACATCGTGGGTCAGAATTATCAAACACATCCAGGGAGGAAACAGGACAAAAGAAATCGGTTTTATTTTTTCCCACATTCCGTTTTTATTTGTTCCATTTTCGGTCTATTTTGGTTTTTAATTTTTGAGCATTTGGTTTTTAGCATTTTTTGCAAATGTAACCCCAAGACAGTATATAAAGTAATGAAATATAGACAATATTGGGGATAAACAAAAAAAAAAAACAAAAGTTGTAATGTAATGATGAA
The DNA here is from genome assembly GCF_033807715.1 of Cololabis saira. Taxonomy (NCBI): domain Eukaryota; kingdom Metazoa; phylum Chordata; class Actinopteri; order Beloniformes; family Belonidae; genus Cololabis; species Cololabis saira. The sequence goes on along the minus strand of NC_084597.1, from coordinate 32,054,785 downwards.
AAAAAAAAACATAAATAAATTTAAAAAAACAAACAAAAAACCCCCCCCCAAAAAAAAAAAAAATCAATCTTTAGACATATGAATCGATTTTTAGGAATTAATATGAGAATCGATTTAGAATTGGGAAATCGATTTTTTCAACACAGGCCTAACTCCAACTGAAGTTTCTGCTACTTTTATCTCTTACATTTTCACTCATTTTCAGGTTCTTTCTTTCAGAACTTGGTTGCAAACGAAACAAAGCATCTCTCCAGTTTGAGATCCAAATTAAACATGTTTGGTTGCAGCTCTGCTTTACACACACTTCATCAGTTGAAAGCTCTGTCTAAGTCTGTGTGGGTGCTCACCACTGTGGCCTGTGGTTTCAAACAGCTTGGCAGGGCGTCCGGTGGCATGGCGTCAATCAACAATGCTCTGATGTCATCAGCCTGTGGGTATAATAACAAATATAATGACATAACACATTTACAAGCGCTCATCTCCTCACGTGTCCTCACGTCCTCTTCACTCATCTCAAACTAAATCCATCACTGCTGACATTGTGGCCTATAACCTTCTTATTCAGACATTTTCCAACCACATAAGTCTGACATCCTCAGACATCCTTCATGGCTGAAAACAAGAAATGACAGAACATTTTCTATGTTCCAAATCTGTGGAATCAGGTGAGCAGTGTGAGCAACCTCGTGTAAATCTCTTTCAGACATACGTTTGTACGAGAGCATTTCCAGCATTTGTGTCTAACTATTTCACTTGACTTTTTATTTTGTACTGATCTTTATTGGCTGTTGTAGTGATTTTCTATAGTGCACGCCAACCGTGGCCCTTAAATTACTAAAAAAAAAGGACTTCTTAGAAAGTCTTGGGTGTGCAAGAAGTGAGGCAGCTCTGTTCCAAACTCTCTTCAAGTCCCTCCGGTGTCTGGAGAGTAAATTACAACCGTTCAAACATCAAGTCATGCTGCTGATCATTTCCCACGCTGTGACTCTCAAGTATGAGACTTCTAATGGAAATAATTTAGAACTGTTGCGGAGAAAGATCTTCAGGACAGCTTGACATTACCGTTGCCAAGTCCAGTGGTGTCTGTCCCTCCTGGTTCTTCATGGTGGGGTCGGCTCCGTGGGCCAGCAGCAGAGCGCACAGCTGAGTCCGCCCTTTCTGTGCCGCTTCGTGGAGTGGCGTGAAAGCCCACTTGTCAGTGGCGTTGACGCACGTATTGTACTTGATCAGCAGGGCGGCTATGTCTACATGCTACACAAGAGAAGGAAGAGGAAGGAGAAGGAGCAGCGCGAGGAGGAGGTGACATTGAGAGACGGAGAAGAGAAGGACGGAGAAGGAAGAGGAAAGTTGAAAATCAGAAAATGGATAAGATCAGAGCGGTGAGGAGGACGTTGGTGGAGGAAGAAACAACATCAGTACAATGAGTTGAAAAACTGATCAGAAAAAAATGGGAGACTGTAGAGCATAAAAAGTCAATTACTCTGATGATTCCTTTTTGTCTCGAACTTGTCTTTTATTTTTTGCTTCATTTGCCCTCAGTTCTTATGTTGTGTAACAGTAAGAGATGCCCCAGTGTGTATACGTGTCTTCCCAAGACGCAGAGCTCATTAAGCTTTCATGCAAACATGTGTTTCATGACTCTTTTAGTAACAAAATGGGAATTTAGATATGAGTCACTCAAACACAAACAAGGACGAAACACAATCTAACTAGGGTTGCAAAATTCCGGGAATTTTCAAAGTTGGAAACTTTCCATGGGAATTAACGGGAATAAATAAGAAATTTACAGAATTGAAGGTTGGCCCTTAACAGGGAACTTAAATATAGTTGGGGGAAATATATTGTAGCATAGTCTTGGCTAAAACAACCAGATTTAATGCAAGTACACTCCTCAATCACATGCACACAGCACAGTGCTTACTGCAGGGCTATTGAGGCCACACCCCCTACAGGCACTGTGCATTCCTCCATCACATGCACAGGTGATTTCTTGAAGCCTGGAGGCCACACATTTGAGCTCAAAGCACAAGACTATTGAAGCCACACATTTGAGCCCACGGACTATATAAAGTCAAGTAAGTTTTGATAATATTATGGGGTAAATATATTTTATATATATTATATCTATAATGGTATTAATGTTTAACTTGCAAATATTAAATAAAAATGTATTAACACAGTAGCTAGCTAGCTGGTAAGTTAGGTGCTAATGTTTGGATATGATACAGTTTGTTTAAATTACCCCCAATTTCCAGTTAATTCCCATAAATTCCCATAATTCCCATGGAAAGTTTCCAATTTGGAATATTTCCAAAATTCCCCAGCTTAACTTCCCATGGAAAGTTTCCGGAAAGTTTCCGGAAATTTACCGGAAATGTTCCACCCCTTTGCAACTCTAAATCTAACTAATAAAAAATAAATAATAATACCACAGTTGTTAAAACAATCTGCGGGTATATATTGATGTCATACATCAAAATACATGCGAACGGCTGGTGTGTTTGGGATCCTTACCCCATATGAAGCAGCATTGTGTAAAGGTATCAGCCCTCCTTTATCTTGTGCATTCACGTCAGCTCCGTGTTCCAACAGATACTCAGCCACTTCCAGGTTGTTGTAGCCAGCTGAAGAGCCAGACAGACAAGAATACAACAAAGAAATGGGAGGAAATAAGAAAAAAAAGATAAAACGTCAACCTACATGATGTGCAACTTGACAGAACATATAATCATCTTTTCCTTTCACGAGAAAGTACATTAAAGCAGAGGATAAGTGGGTGTTTAGTGGTCAGATATACTGAAGAAAGAAGGAAAAAAAAAACCTTCCAAGTGCTTGTTCAGCAGTTGAGCTGAGTCCAGATGTTTTCTTACAAAGAAATTATTCATTATCGTTTAACAAAATGTACAAAAGGCTACTTGAACAATAAAAATAAGAGTTTCCTTTGCAGGAAAATAATACAAAATGCTGAAAGAGCGACGACTCCTGTTAAATACAAAGCTCATCATGTTGGCAAAAAGATTAGTGTTAAATGTTGATGCCGTTTATATATAATTCATTTGCTGAACACAATGCGGCTCATGATGAAAGACGAAAAAAAAACATAACCTCAAAAAAGAAAAACAAAATGTTTACAGTTACTGAGCCTTCTGGTTGCTGTAGCTGATTTGATTATCACAGAACCATTATTTCAAGTAGAAAAATAATTAAACCTGATTAAATGCTCACTTTCCCATTCTGCAACGGTTCCGTGGTCTGTACAGAGATAATTGTTTTCATTTTGGTTAATGGGTGATTATACCAGCGTGAATGTTATTCTGTGAGGTGTTCCAGCAGGACGCTGTTTCTGTTAAACCGATGTCACGATGATTAATGATCCTGAATATTTACATGGCCGAGTGTCGCAGTTCCCTTGAGGGGACGAGCGTTACCTCGGCTCTCTGGACATTAAAACTTCATGGAGCTTGTGTGAGATGCAGCGCCGCTCCACGTCAACAACTCTCATCGGCAAGCGACACGCGTGTGTGAATTTGGATCATTTTGTAAATTAGGACGTGTTTATGACTAAATATTAATGTCCGCTGTTAATATTTAAGTGAAAAAGAGCAGAACAGGCTAGTCCCCTGAGGCATCTATGCTCACATGCTGAACAAGCCGTCGCTTACTCGAAATGTCAACAACAAACTGTAAAACGGAAATACTCTTCAGTTTGTTACCATAAGTTACATGAAATGATCGATAGGACTTTTAAAAATCTGTTGATTAAATAATGCCATCAGTCCATCAAAGATGAAAGATGAATTAACAACATTATGCAGCTCATATTTCACAATGCTATTAATTTGTGGTAATAATGTCCTCATAAATCCATGATGCTGAATACATTGTCTCGGAGTCGTATGAGCCAGCGTTGTCAGTCAACAGGGGTTTGAGCAGTCTGTTTTTATTTCCTTTTCCTGGCTGGACACAGAGCCAGGAAGCAGAGGCTGCTCTTTTGCTCAAAGCGGAATCAATCAGAGTGATTGGCACCAAAAACAAACTATGTTTACAAACCAGAGGAAAGAAAAACCATGGAAAGGACACAGATGGGTGTTTGTCTCACTGCGTCATATCTATGATGGATGAGACCACATAGTTGATGGAAATAACAGCTCGTTTGTGTAAATGTGGAATTTCAGAAACTGTCAGCAGGGAAAAACACATTCATAGTGTCAGCTATCCAATGCCGCTTCGATTGTCATTTTTTTGTCCCAATCTTTAGCTGCAAATACCTTTTCAATGAAAATTTATAAAATACTATTATCCACATCTTTAAGTCTTTAATTTTTTATTCTTGAGATGCATTTTTCTCGTCCTCTGAGCCAGAAAGGTCACATACAACCTTTATTTCTACAGAGTTTCTTCATAAATCATTCACAGCCTAATTTATTGAACATGTTTTTAAAATGAACATGGAGCAAATTCATTTTCTTGGGAATGTTAACAGCTTTCTTTCATTTATAGACAGATGAAAACAGATATCTAAAAATGCTCTCTTTTATAAACTTTTCACTCATGTACCAGAAAATATGTGGCAAGAAATGCTTTACTTTGTTCTTTTACCCTCCAATGTTCACACTTCAGTACGGTTATATAAGGTCAGATTTGTGTGATCATAAGAAAATATTTTTCCAGAAATGCTGTTGTGCAAAATGGTATTGATTGTTTTGAAACTCTGGGCAGAGGATAAGATGGCGACATCTGTAAAAACAGTCCTTCTCAATGCACTTTATGTACCTTAAAAAGATAAAAGTACTTGTTGGTGGCACTAGTGGCCTTTATTGAGAAACTAAGTAGACAGGAAATTGTTACAAAGAGGGGGGAGACATTGCAGTATAGATAGAGCAACAGGCCGGGACTTGAACCTGTGCCCCTCGCATGAGGACTATGGCCTCTACAAATGGTGCCCCCTCAACCCACTGAGCTATCCAGGGCCCGGATAAAACACATTTTTATCACTTAAGTGGAATCACATTTTTGAATATTTTCAGAAGCTTAAAATAGCATCTTTTAAAATTATTGTTAAGTTTGCCTTAAAGGAGCATGAGGCTCCTTTTAAGAAATGAGACTCTCTAGCGCCACCCTCCGCCACGACGGCCGTCGGGGGTACTGCAGCCAACAGTGAAGCCGGCACGGGAGAACGGGGAGAACGTGCATGCAGCGCCATGTGACGTCACATCCGCTGCCCAGCGCGGGAAATTCGGCCCCACAATTGCAGCACATTTTGCAGCACACAGCCTGTTCAAGGCAACAGAGAGATACACTAGAGGAATCATTCTTTTTGGTTTGGAACGCTTCATCTGACATTATTACTAGAAAACTTAAAACGTGTACAAAATGTTTTCATAAATCCTGCTTCAATCCTGCCTCATGCTCCTTTAAGTCATTTACTACTGGTAATATGTATAGTTCATTTTATACTTGTGCAATCTCACGTTACTTTATTTTGTTACCAAATGTATTCAGATATAACTTTTACTTGCCAACATATGGTAGTTTTAAAATGATGCATGCCATTTTCCAACAGAAACCTCAAAAGCAGGCTTCGTTAAGAAGTGATTTTTTTTTTTTTTACATTTTTCCCCCCATATATTGTCTTTTTGTGTGTTAGGAGTTCAAATCTAGTTAAAATGCAGTGAATCTCTATCGAGCCTTTGACCACTGCGCAAACTGATGTGCCAACAAGTAATGTGGCCAACATTTCTGGTAAATTACCACTTGCAAATTAAAAAAATAAAATTACATTGTTAAAGTACACACTTGATGGAAATATGTGTAAAAGACACAAGTATCTAAAATCAGACATGAAAATTCTCTAACATCAAGTTACCATGTCTCTGGTTAAACCCAGCAAATGTTGTCAGTGAGAAAGTTGATTTAATCAAAAGAACTTGTGAATGTATCTTCGAACATTTTACCTGCGAGGTGCAGCGGAGTGGAGTTGCGTCCCTGCGTGTCCCTGCAGTTAATGTTGTCGGGGCTACATAACTTCTGCACCCTGGCCAAGCAGCCTTTCTTGGCAGCGTCCAGCAGCGCGGCATCTCCTCTCAGCAGGTCCTGGATGTCAGTGTCTCCATCCTTTACCAGATCCAGTGGAGTGTTCCCATCCCGGTTCTTCTTAGTTGGGTCTGCTCCATGCTGGAATGAATAATGGAGGTTTTAAAAAAAAAAAGTGGACTAGTGCACAAATCCAGCTCCAACAAGTGTCCATAATCAAAATGTAAAGATGTTAAGATTAATCAAATCAAACTTTATTTATATAGCACTTTTCCTACAAATAATGAAACACAAAGTGCTTAACAGAAAAAAAAGAAAAAAAAAAAAAAAAAAAAAAAAAAAAGAAAAAACAAATAAACATAAAACTTATTAATGCCCACCCCCCCCCCCTCCCCGCAGACAAAAGCACACTACAATTCACCTAAATTCCTAAATTACACACACAGACACGCACGCAGACACATGGTGTAGGCATGGCTAGGCACAGAGGATCCAGGTGACGAAACGGTAACAGGGAGCCGTCCACGCCAGGAGGTCTCATAACCCGCAGCTACAAGGGTTTCCTCCACAGAGACCATCCTGGCCCGGACGGAAAGAGGAGTCCACACCACAGCGGTGAAGCCGTGGTGCAGAACTCCACAACCATCCAGGCCAGAACCACCCCCAGGACGACCCCCCTGCAGACCAGAGTCACTCCCAGCATGGAGGCTCCCCATGAGGAAACACTGGAGATAAAAGCTACAAGAAAACAGGATAAAATACACTAAAGGAGTTTATAAAAAACATAAAACATACAAACATAAAATCCTAAAAGTATGTCTAGAAAGTAAGACATTAAAAACTAAAATAATAAAACAGTAAAATGTATAAAATAGACCATAAATAACAACTCAAATATTTAGATAAAACATTGAGATTAAACAAAAATAAAATACGATAAGAAAGGATAAACTAAATATAAAACAGAGCAGTAAGATTCAATAAAAATAAGGGTGAGCATAAGAAATGTAAAAGAGTTAAATGAGTCAGTTAAAAGCCTGATTAAAGAGATGGGTCTTGAGCCTCTTTTTAAAAACATCAACAGTCTCTGCGATATAGAAAACACATAGCAACTATCCCACTGAAAGTATTTTACGTAGAGGAAGGTGATATGATGACAAGTGACACCTGAGATGAGGATGCAGGTAATTCGGCGCAGAGAAGATGAGAGATAAATCAAACTTAGCAACGGAGAGGTGAGGAGAGGACATTCAGTGATTCGGAAAACAACACATTCCTTGGGGATGAAGCGAAGGCAGACATATTCATCACTCAGCAGTCTCCTTAGTTACAGTTTAACTTGTCATTTCATTGAAAGCTTTGAAAGGTGCTCATTAAAACTGGATGCTGCAGGTTCTCCACCCTGGGTATCCACTGGTGGCCTGAAACTGTCCGTTACCCATCACTACTCGCTGGAATGTGAGTGGCTTTGAGCCTGCCCTGTTTTCTCCCTATTCTTCATGAATCCCTATTCCCTTATTGTAATTACATTCATTCTCTAGCCACAAGGATAAGGTTAAAAATAATGAGGGCCATTCCCAAATAAATAGACCAAAACATCATAGATCTGTAATGGCAGAACAATTCATGGCAGTTGGTACGTGCACAAAAAGGTGACAACGATGCCGTAAACGGGACATTCTCTGAAGGCTGGACGGTCTCATTTCACCCAAAACCTTTGTGGTCTGAGCGTTTCATGTTCATAAACCAAGTCTTGAAAGCAGTTGTTCTCAACGGGTCAGGCTTTGGGACCCACCGCCACCTCCTAATGACCAGCAGCGACCCAAATCCAGGAAATTCTCTCATTTATTTCATGAAAAGTCTGAACCTCACATTGTAGAGTTAACAGTGGCTTCATGTTAAAACATGACATTAAAAAGTGCAACAACTGACAAGCAGTCCCAAAAATTACAAAGTTTTAGCTTTGTACAGACTCATTGAATATATAACAAACACTGTACAATTCAGTCACTTAACCAAGCTTAAATTAGTTTATTGTTGTCTTTCCAGTGTAAGATAGAGGGCTTCACTCAGACGGCTCAACTGCACTGAAGGTTTCCATGAATGCACATTTAATCAGCCGACTTTCTGCTCTTTCAATCAGGCACAGTGGAGATGTGGATGGCAATCCTTCCCCTAGATTCTCTTCTCAAGACAGCTGTCTGTGTATGACTGCTATTTCATATTGTTATTGTTATCATTTTAATTGAAGGTGGATCCAGGTGTTGCAAGTATTTGGGATGTGTTTGGTTTGGCTGCCGATGGTCCTATTGGACACTTGTGGACTGTTGTAAAAAATGAAATATATACCACACAGTCCAAGGACATGTCAGTGGCCCTTTGGTGATGATAATGTCTTTCATAGAACAGGTGAAACATCAAGAACCAAGTCAGATGTCCAACGGCATCGAGTCACAGCACACTACTTTGCGCTGAGCTTTAACTGAGAGCAGCTGTCTGGAGTTACCAACCAATCCACCAATCTGAAAATAGAAACTTTTTGTTTCCGGCTAAGGGTTATCGTACATTTATCGTTATCGAGGTAAAACTGCCCAATTTATCGTGATATTGATTTGAGGTCATATTGCCCAGCCTTAGCACAGATCCAACATTTTCACATGGAGAGGTATAAAGGTCCCCTCTTCATTCTGCCTTTACTCTCTAGCAGCGCATTCAGTGATCCCACAAAGCTGGAATATTTCCTCCCTAATGGGTGCTTTCACAAAGCATTTTGGCATACTACAATCTGATTGTGCCTTATCTAATTTTCGTGGCCAGGAGTAAAAAACCTCCAATGCCCTGAGTCACTCAGCCATGGAGGAAGAAGAAGAAGAACCCCCCCCCTTCAAAAAAAAAAAACAACCAAAAAACATCAAGGTTTCAACCTGGTTGTTCCTGGTAGGATACACAAAGCAGTGCTGAGCTTGTGTCAGCTGCTGCTGATGTTGGCCGTGTTTCTGCTGCTGCAGGAGGGAGACTCTCTTCCGGCTTCAGCAGATGTGACTTTCCAGGTTGCTAAGCAACGCAACCGCATCCGCTGAGTAGGGAGTGACCCAAGTTGACAAAGTTCGTAGTTTGTCCAGCCAGTCTCTGGCTCTCCAAGCACTTTGGCCATTAACCAAGTGGTGATTTATTTATTTATTACCCCACGACTTCCTTTTCATTTGACGGGACATTTAAGCAAGCCAAATTACAGTAGCAGTGGAATCAGGCCTGCTGGACCACGTCTCCCCATCCCCAAGATAGTGAGAGATGCTCTTGTGCACAGCGTTTGCAGCTCCTGCATCCCTGTTACAGGTTTCTGCATTGAGAATTCCCACAGCTTTCATTTCACCCCATTATGCTTCTGTTACCACCAACCAAGGTAGAACAGATACAGGATGAAATGTGACGGCCTCGCGCCTCAATGTGTTTCACGCAGCACAGGAGGTCAGAATAAAGGTGCTACAGAATTTACTGATAATATAGATTTGCTTAATTTGAACTGACCACAGAAAGTATTTGGAATTGTACTTTAAATTAAAGCATGCCAGTAATTTTTTATATCATATAGTTTAATTTTATTTTGTTACACTGTCCACTGGCACTGACTAATCTGTGCCAATGGAGCTATGAATGAAGACAGGGACACACGTTTAGAGAGCTCAGCTTAACCTCTCTGAGAAAATCATTGGCTCACAGCAAAAGTCTGTACGTCACAGTTCAGGAACAGATATGTAAACAGTCATTTGCTCTTTGACGAAAACATACTTGTTTTGGTGATTAATAGCGTCAACTACCAACAACTTTTCACGGTCGACAAGATCTACACTTCAACTTCAACAAAATACTTGTTTTAATTGAAGATGCACGCAAGAAGAAACAAAAAGATCTGTCAGCCCTGCGTGGAGCCTTTCCAGCTGGAAAGTTATTCAGAATTATTATCTCAGTGTGCAGAAACTTCAACTGGCTCTGATGTGAGAGAAGAACAAAAACAAATGCCTACTTGACAAAATCTCCGACATGTGGCTTGAAAAAGAAGGAATGGGTTCAGAAATAGCGTCTCGCTCTCCAAGTAAGAAGTAATAAACAATTGATTTACGAATTGGAAACATCAGAAAAGGAGTGTGTGACAAATACATGCACTCTTCTGAAGAAAAAGCAGCAGACACCGACTGACAAGTCACTGTCCAACAAAGCTGAACAGATGGACATGGAATCTACGTACAAGTCCATGAAACAGCTACGTTAACGGAGGAACTTCAGGATGCTAACCTGACGGAGGCCGGACTGCAGTGCAGCTTCAGGACCGTGAGGAGCACTTTGGGACTCAGGTATGGAAACGGGACGGAGCGATTCAGGATAAAGACTGAGAAATTGCTAAACTGAAGAAAGAAGTGCAAGATCTAAAAGAGAGTGAGGAAAAGTGGAAGAACACATGTATATCTCTGGGCGGCAACGTCCAGGGAGAGATCCCTGAAAACCAGAAACGCAAGAGTGTGAATCTGGCACGCCCATCAGTGGATGAAGAATTGTGTGGTGATGCCCAATTTCACAATAAACTCACCTCAATAACACAAGAGAACAATGAAGCTGTCCCAAGGAAGAGGAAGAAGAGGACAAAGAAGACAAAGTGGATGAAAAACACCAATGATGGTGAAACTACCCATTCAAGTTATGAAACAGGGCTTTCATCTTGTTTCTCTGCTGGCCCTTCACCCCTCATGAGCTGTCGTTTCACTGGGTCCCCATTTCCATCTCCACCACCTCCATCATCTACATCCAGCCAACATTTGTTACAACCAGACAAAGATGCAACATCTCAACATCTTTGTCTGAAAACCAGAAACGCAAGAGGACCTATCAGATGAAGAAGGGACATGTGGCGACGCCCAATTTCAAACTAAACTATTAGTAGTATATAATCTAATATAATTAATTATTTTCTACATTTTCAAATTCAACTCTCAACAAATGTAGATTAATAAAAACACAAGCACGGTGCACAGTGGTTAGAGCGGTGGTTAGCAGCGTTATCTCACACAAAGTTCCCAGTTTGAGACTCAGCCAGGGGTTTTCATGTGTGGAGTAGGGATGGGCGATATTGACTAAAAAATGTATCACGATAATGTCTGGCATTTATCCCGATAACGATATAAATGACGATAAAAAAAATACCAATTCAACTCCACCTTTGTAACTATAAATCTATCACCACATTCAGTCTTTGGAGCCCCCAAACACTGCACTAAAAGATACTAAATACTACTAAACTACACCAATTAAATTGAATTAATTCTTTCTTTCTGGCTAATTTTTTTTCTTTCTTTCTGGCTCATATCTCCCTCCCTCCCTCCCTCCCTCCCTCCCTCCCTCCCTCCCTCCCTCCCTCCCTCCCTCCCTTCCTTCCTTCCTTCCTTCCTTCCTTCCTTCCTTCCTTCCTTCCTTCCTTCCTTCCTTCCTTCCTTCCTTCCTTCCTTCCTTCCTTCCTTCCTTCCTTCCTTCCTTCCTTCCTTCCTTCCTTCCTTCCTTCCTTCCTTCCTTCCTTCCTTCCTTCCTTCCTTCCTTCCTTCCTTCCTTCCTTCCTTCCTTCCTTCCTTCCTTCCTTCCTTCCTTCCTTCCTTCCTTCCTTCCTTCCTTCCTTCCTTCCTTCCTTCCTTCCTTCCTTCCATCCATCCATCCATCCTTCCTTCCTTCCTTCCTTCATGCACGTTGTGCGTGGATTTAACGCAGAACCATAAATCCGTCTTTACACAAAAATGTCATCAAGGGGAATTTATCGTTTTTACCGCGAGATGACAAATTCTTACCGTGGGGAATTTTTTGGACGGTATATCGTGAACGGTAAAATATCACCCATTCCTAGTGTGGAGGTTGCATGTTCTCCCCGTACTTGCGGAGGGTTTTCTCCTGACGCTCTGGTTCCCCGGCCCCTACCACTCCCAAAACATGAAGGAAAGCTGTTTCCAGTTCAGAATAAAATGTTCTTGGGGAAAGAAGGTAACATAGCTCACAAAAATAGTCAGGAAGTGTCTGTATTACTCCGCAAGAATGTAAAACTATTAGATAAGTTCATGTAATACTGAAAACAATAAAATAAATATTTAAGTGTAATATTTAAGTAAATAAAAACTGAATTCAATAGCATAAGAACATGTTGAGGTGCAGAGTACATGAGGAAGAAGTATTTATGTATCCGTGTGTGTAGGAATATGTTGTAGTTAACGTTTGTGTGTTTAGATCATAATAACCAACTTGGAGACTTTTTATCCGTGGTTATATAAGTTTGGCATCAAGTGCGATAGTGTTTAGATCATAATAACCAACTTGGAGACTTTTTATCCGTGGTTATATAAGTTTGGCATCAAGTGCGATAAGTATTTGCACTTTTCTCTCTGTGAGATGTTGAAGTTCATGTCAACAATATTACAAACAGACAGAACAAGTATGGCTTGTTTATAGGAGGCGTTAGGAGAAGTCCTAACCCCTCAACACAGACTATGGCACCTTAACTTAGGGTCGGAAAGTTTGGTCAGAATATAAAATGCTACATTTAGTGAAAACCAAACAAAGCATATGAGCACACATGCAGGACACCAACTGTTATGCACAGTGTTAAGGGGAGGATGAGTGGACTTAATTTGAGTCCTCAGTATTGGGGAACCTTGTAGTCAGACTGTGAGTTCTTCCCGTTTGTGATTAAAATAAGAGGTCATCTTTCCAACAGCACAAACACACCAGCATATCTATAATTCAATTCCTGAAAAAGAAAATATGCAAGGTGTTGCAATGCTCCATTAAAGGTCCAATCTCAAAGACTGAAATGGTGTAGATGCAACCTCTGAACTGGGACATAGCTTTAATAAAATGCATAAAATCCAATAAAGAGGCGGCCTCATGCAAAGTGTCGAAGCAGAGAAACACAAAAATGTAAAAAACGAAATAGGAAACTCAACGTCTCTCCACTATGGATTATCATTCCCCCGCCTGTGTCTCTAACTCTTGCCTCCAGACCTGCTGTTGCAAGAACTGAACCAAGCATGACATAAGTGGAAGAGCAGCCTGAGGGAGCTGCTCTATCTCTGAACTCCAGAGCTATTTTCAAAGTGTTGGCTTGGATTTATCTGTACATGACGAGGCCATGCAAGGTTAACACGTTGATACTGAGTTCTTCTGCTGCTGCACATGTAATAATAACAATAGTAACAAAATAACAGGCCTTTACGTCATAAAAAACCCATTGATTTTGGTCACGATGAATGGAACAGAGAACAAATGCTTAGAAGAAAGGAAGAAAAAGACAAGCATGAACATTAACTTCTAGTACCCTCCCAACAAGTACAGCATGCCTTATGTTAGATGAACAAAAACAAAGCTGCTGAGGCAGATGGTGTTATTGGACATTTGCTGATCTTTCTGAAGTAAGCCCCACTAGGATGCACTCTGGGTCCCCTCAACTATTCATACACACAACATGAAATTACACAAGAAGATTTCAGTGTTCACCAACCTCAGGTTTTATAATTAAGGCAAGCAAGAAGCTGGACAAGAGTGAAGTTTCTCAGTGTTGATAACACATGAAAAGACATAGATTTACTTTATGAGAAGACTAAAGCTAAACTGCTCCAAAGAAAAGGTTCAGAATATTTACGGGATTAATATCCACTTTAATAACTGTTGTTTTATTGCAAACTCATGGATCAATTGCTTCTGAATTAATCATTTGGTAATTTTTCACAAAAATGCAAGAAAAACCATTATCCCAGAGGTAGGAGTGACATTTTCTCATTACTTATTTAGTTGTACCAACAATCCCAAAACCAGAACCAATCAACAATAACACCAAAGCAATCAATGTTGTCTTTGATGAGTGCCCCCCACCCCCACCAAACTCTTCCTTCCTACAGCTTACATGCCACTTTTGTTTACTTTAACTATAATTTTAGCTGCATCAGACATTAAAACTGACACGTTTCTCATGTTTCTTTGAATGAGCAGTCAGCTATCAAAAGTTTAAAGCTAAAGGAGAATGAATCATGAATGAACTCTAATGATTGCAGACCAATCACAGGAAACATAAGTGGTCTTAAAAAAACAACATTAGTCAACACTGTATGAATATGCAAAGAAGCGCATAATGGAAGGAGGAACTTGGGGGCAACTGAGCCATCACAAAAACAGATCCATCCAGCTTTGAGAAGAATCAAGCAGAATGAACCATTTCATTTTGGTAAATGGGGCCACTCTTTGTATGTTTTAGGGGTGTAACGATATACTAATCTCACGATACGGTACGATACACGATACTGAGGTCACGATAACGATACGATACGATATTATAGCAGTATTTTTTTAACAACCTTGAATGAGGAACATATGACTAGAAAAAATTGTCTTTTATTTGAAAGACAAAATACAAAACAATACGGTACATTTGCCCTATTGTTCCAGTTTGTAATGCTTTATAACTGTTTAAGTTTTAAAGAGAATGCCAGGCCAACCATTTTCCACAAACTGAACTAAAAGTAAATGTCAGGTTTGCATTATGCATCTTCAGTTTCATACAAGTACAAATATTTTGCCACAAACTGAATAGTTTCTCTCATGTATGATTTGACTTTTTTCTTTTCTAGACGGTCGGCACGCGCGGTCGGATGCGCGTTACTAGTCAACACAATATATTCATATTAATAATCCAATATCGCGGTACACTTTGTCACCTCCACGACACGTATTGTGACGTTTTTGTATCGCGAAATTTCGTGGCACGATATATTGTTACACCCCTAGTATGTTTGTATGTTTCGAATCCCGCTCTGTCCCAGTTGCTGTAGTAGTGTCCTTGGGCAAGACAGCTTACCCACCTTGCCCCGTGTGAATGTGTCTGAATGTGTATGAATGTTGGTGGTGGTCGGAGGGGCCGTTTGGCGCAATATGGCAGCCACGCTTCTGTCAGTCTGCAGGGCAGAAACGTAGCTTACCCATGAGAATGTGTATAAATGAATAATGGTCTAAGTGTAGCACTTTGAGATTCATTGAATGTAAAGTACATTACAAGTTAAATTCATTATTATTATTATTATTATTATTATTAATAAATGTAGTAGACCCATGCTATATGCATCCAGGCATGTCATTTTCTGCTCTTGTGGTTTATTTATTTTTCAAAATCCTGCTTCATGTACTTAAACAAAAAAGCCTCTACTAATATAAGCCTTTCTGGAGGTGCCTATAAAGGAGAAAACACTAGAGTGCATTCAGCTGTGGAGATGCAACATTTGAGTGGATTCATTTAGGTTAACAGATAAGTGACAATCTATCGTCTCACGGATATTTGCAGCTTTTTTCTAATTTAATAAAGCTCTCAGACGGCATGATGAGGCATACGTTATAGTAATGCATGACCTATGATCTAAACAACCTTTCCCTGGTAATTCAGAAAAGATAAATCCGTAATGCTGATTTAAAGAATATAAGTAACACATTACACAACAGGCATACGCATTAGTAACAGATATTTTCTGTTTTTGGTGTGTCCCTCCTCTTAACCTGTATTACCAAGACCAAAGTTTTCATTTCTGTAACTTCTAAATACTGTTTACTGAAATTATGTGCAGACAAGAATAATGTGTCTGTTTATAGAGCAATAAATCTGCTTGGAGGAAGTGCATCGGAATTTAAAGATATAAATCCAAAAGTAAATGAGACGACAAGACACACCTACTCCATGTTTTCTGCCTCCAAAGTCCACTTCATTCATGACTACTTTCAATCAATTACAATTGCACTCAGAGGAACAATTGATTGCAGTTTAGTGGCTTGTTTGATCCATCAAGTAGCAAAAGTCCCATTAATATTCATCTGATCACTAAAGCAATAAAAATGTCCCCACAGTATTTCAAGGATGGTGTGAAAGACAGGCTGTATGTGATAAACTTCTGTTTGATGTAGCTTTAAAAACCAAGTATGGTGTGTTGTCATGGACAGTAGGGGGTTAGTAAAGGACAATGCAAGTCGAACCTTCAGTAGCAGCTTGCAGATCTCATATTTGCCCTTTGCTGCAGCTTCATGGAGCGGTGTGAACTTCCACAAGTCTGCCACGTTGACTGAGGCTCCGTGTCGGACCAACAGCTCAGCCACCTCGTAGTGACCGTACGAGCAGGCATTATGAAGAGGAACCAAACCACTGTACAGGGAAAGAATCACAATCAAAAATGTGTCTTTTCCCCATATCCTTATTTTAAGATTTTCTAAGTTTAATTTTGTTTTCGACAAAAACGACTCCACAAATGACTCACCCTTTATCTTTGGCGTGAACGTCCGCCCCGTGGTGCAGCAAGTACTCCACCACCGACACTCTGTTGTAGCCAGCAGCAAAGTGAAGCGGAGTGGAGTGTCGTCCCTCCAGATCTCTGCAATTCACATTCTGAGCGGTACACAACGACTGCAGAGGCACGAGAGGGGCAAAAAAGGATTTCAGTGAAAATCATAGTAAATGTCATAACTGCAGTCATGATACTTTCCAGGCAAGGAAAGGCAAGTTTATTTCTTTAGCACAATTCAACAACAAGGTGATTAATAGTGCGTTGCAAAGACATTAAAAAATAAATAAATAGCATTTTTATTGCGGCTTTAAAATGTAAAGAAGAAGGAAAGAAATAAGAACAATAGGTGAAAAGTACCAGTGCATATATACAGTAGAGCATTACTCAAACTTTCGGTTTGTTCCAGTAATTTGGAAAGATTTCTGTTCTCTCTGCAATTTATTCCCTCGATCAGTGTCATTAAACACAGCAAAGCTACTGAAACCACTTTCTTTGACTACATTCTTCATGTTTACTTCTGTGGTTTCTTTAAAATAATTTATCAGTTTTCCACTTAAACTTACTAGCACCATTGCTATAGGTAAAGAAAAATAGATTCATTTAAAAAAGTAATTTTTAGTGTGAGACTTTTAAGATGCCCCATATGTCATCTGCTGTGTCAGTTGCAAACTCTACCATCCAGCATGTGCTGATGATTATAAAAACGATCATACTTGAGCGAGAAAAGTCTAGAATAACTCCTCGACTCTTTTTCAATTGACACTGAGAAAAAACAACAACAGCAGGATGCAGGCAGGCTACCTTGACAGTGTCCAGGTCTCCAGCTTTGGCAGCTTCAAGAACTCTGTAGTCCACATCTGAGTTTCTCACTGGGACATTTTCTGCAGAGAAATGACATTGTCCTGAAATTACTTTCAAACAAACATCAGTGAGGAAGAAAAATCTAAATGAAAAAGAAAATCATCTGAAAAGATGCTTATTTGGAAGAATTCACCTGACATACACTGATTTAATCTGTTAACCAGCAGCATCCTGCTCTAAAAAACACAAATCCAACTGTCTTTGAAAATGTTGTTACGTGAAGTTTATTTCCCTCAAAAGTGGGAATTGTAACTTATTTGACATAAGTTGTAGATTTAGGTACAATAATGCAGCTTCATCTGCTGTTTTCTTTACCCACATTTGTTCATTTACATTTTAATTTTTTTTATAAGATTCCTATTTCATGTGATTTAATGTTATATATGGCAAAAAGCCGATAGTTTGACTTAAATTGTTCATAAAAGATTATGTGAGAAGCCATAGCAGCAATAAAATGATCAATAATTACTTTTATTCAGCAATTATTGTTTTCTTGTGAACTACAATATGACCTGGAAGTCATTTTTACAGTACCCTATGGACTTACATGACATAAACTTTAGTAGTTTATCATCTCACTGTGTTGTAATTTAGAATCCCTGGATATCAATAAAAATAAATAAATAAATTTAAAAAAAACATCCTGAAAATCGTGCAGCAATGAACTTTGATGTGATCTTTCAAAGTGTAAAAATGATTGGCTCACTGTCTCCAAACCCTTTCCCCCGTCGGTGCTTTCACTGTGCACATATTAAAATTGACCTTTACGAAACAATTCCAGTTAATACCACTATTCACAGCTGCTGCTGCTGCATAGCAACAACAGCACAGCACATCCACACGGCTGCACACCCTTCCACCCATCCACTTAGTCCCCCGCCCACACACGAGGGGGGTTGCATACCGCTGAGTATTTGCTGAACAGCTTCATTTCCCATTTGAGCAGCAGTGAAGCCTTGCAGTGACACCAGCGAGGCGTCTGCCCCGTATCCTAGCAACATCCTACAGGTCTGGAGGTGGCCCGCCAGCGCTGCGCGATGTAATGCAGTTTGACCCAGTGTGTCGAGGGCATTCACCTGCAACACAAAAACTCTCTGGTTATGAATTTTGTCCATAAAATGATACAAATTTCACAAACCTTTTTAAACTGTCATATTACAAGTGATGTGATTTTACACCTCAGGTGAAATGAACTCCAGCGATACGGTCACATCTCTGGCTGACTCTGGCAAAAATGTCTCTCATGATTTATAAAAGAGGGCTTTTATTTGTGGATTTTTTTATCTTACTTTATAATATACTGTAACTGTAGAAGTGTATTTTCCCATTCATGCTGAAGACACGAGGAATAGTTTTGGATGCCCATCAGTCATTTCTAATGATTTGAGACCAAGCCACAGTCAGACACAGTGTTTAAAAAGTTAGGAAATCCAAAACCAGCAGTTGCCCAATTATTATCTCTCCAAGATTGGAGTTATCATTTAGCAAACCCTGAACTTTAATCTAGAGAAATTACCCTTTAAACCATCACAAGAACATTAAACAGTGGTGTTGCAAGGCAGACATTCAAGAAGAAATTCATAGATCACTGAGCATTTATACTTTTCTTTAGATCACACACACAAGCCAGAAGGTTTTTAGAAAAATGTTTTATCAACATATGCCACCACAGCAAAACTCTGAATGAGAATCACGGTGATCAAAGAAAGAAAAACACAGAAGCCAATCCGTGAAGCACGGCGGTGGGAGTGTAATTGTTTGGACCTGTTTTCCTGCTTCTGAGACAGTATGTCTGGATCAAATTGGTAGTGCAATCAATTTTGAAATATACCACTAAAGTATAGTATTTTGTTTTACAGAAATCTTTTACAGTTGGCAGTAAATGTTCTGTCTATCCAAGCCAAAGTAGTTTAATACCTATAAAAACACATCAATCACAAAACAACAAACATACCAAAAAAAAAAAAAAAAAAAAAGCCAAAAAAAAAAGAGTCATAGTATAAAATATGAATGAATGCTGAAGGTGAATGAATGTAAAGACTACAGTAAAGACTACAGAAATAGAAATTACAACTGTATAATAATAATTACAAGAAATGAATGTGGGTGAGGACATAAAGAAATTAAGGAAAAATACATGCAGGGAATTCATTCATTTTTTTCATACCTCTTGAAATCTAACTGAGAGCAACAAGAAAGATTAAAAATAAATAAATTATTATTAAAAATACTGTAATTTACCTTTGCTCCATGTTTCTGTAGCACCTCCATAATGTCATTGTGAGCTCGTTCTGCTGCTACATGGAGAGGAGTCATGAAACTATAAAAAAAGACAAGTAAAGGGCAGAGGAGAAGGTAATCAGAGCAGTTTGGGTGACAAAAGAGGGAAAATGCTGAGTACATTGAATAATTAAGTCATTAAGTAGCAGTCAGGGGATGCGGAATTAAATGTCATTTCCAAACCATTCTGTGTCCGACATTCTGCAGTGAAAAAGATTATGTAGGAGTCGAAAACATTCAAGACAGTTGCCAATCTTTCCAGGAGTAGACTAGTAAGTTCACTCAAACAAAACACACAATATCTATGTCTTCCACTACACAGGCCTCCGGTTTAAGCAAGTTAAATATTAAGTTTAGCTTCAATACCGCAATGTCTGGCACACATCCATGTTGGTTAGCAAAAACTGAAAACATGATATCAGTACGAACGTCAACCATCAAATATGAATTTTCTCAAATACAAAACAAACTGAGACTTTTGTAGGAAAATGAGGAAAAGCCACAGATCTCTTCAATAAAACACATCGACTCATCTAAGTGGCCGTTACGTGCGGGTCAGTGATGAGCTACCACACTTCTTATTTCTTGTTGTTTTTAAGTTGGAGACTTCAATGCAATAAATCAAAAGTTGGATCATTAAATAAATCCACATCGAAATTTCACTGTTGTAATCTGGCTGCCGGACAGGAACATTTTTTTTTTAAGGATCAGTTTTAAGAATACTAAATAACTTCCACATTCACTGTAACATCCATTAGGAGGTCAGACTGTCAACAGCGATGAACTCCAACATCTCTGTCTGCTGGGTCTGTGTGGTGCATATTCTGCCTCTACGCCCAGCGGGAACAGAGTCACAGCCTGTTGCTCGGTGGAAGCTGCCTGACTGAAGCGCCTCCACTACGTATCAAATCAGAAAATCTTCTGCATTTAAAATCGGAGCCCTCCTCACTGGTACCTGTCTGAAGCATTTTCTGCCCAGCAGTAACTCAACATGATGGGATGTCCTTGCTAAAAACAGATGAAAACATGAAGAGTTTTTTGAAAAAGAAGGCCAGCTGTTTGAAAACAGAAGCTTGAACAAGCAGCAGACAGTAGAAATGTCCAAACTGAAAACGCTTTGGATCAATATCGCTTCAGTTAATCAGTTATTAGGTAACTGATTCGACCTCTAAAATGAAGCAGAATCAGAATATTTTCTTTTTGGAGATCACGAACAATGGATCCAGGTAGAGAGAAGAACACTCACTCCTTATTCTTTTCGTTGACGTTAGCGCCTTTCCTCAACAGCAGTTCTGTGACCTGTTTCCTTTTGGGGTGAGGCGACGCTGCTGCACAATGCTGGCACACACAAACACACACTTTGAAAAAACCATGCGTGAAATTTAGAGCATTTTCTAATATTCTAGGAAAGGGTGTTAAATCGTACCAGCGCAGTTTCGTGTGTGTGAGGGTGTTTGAAGTTAATTATTTCCAGAGCCAGGGTCTTCTTGGCTTTGGCCATATCGGCCTCTCGAGCTGCTTGAAGCAACGAGTGGCCTTTAAACTCATCTGAACAAACACACAAACATAAAACGCCAACATCATGAAGATCAGATGGGAAAACACTAATTTTAAATGTGCTCACAATACATTTTTGAGCTTATCTTGACATATTTCTGAGAAATGCAAAAGCTGGAAAAAGCAGTAGTGGTGCTTCTTCAACTGAGTGGAAAGATTTTATAGGGTTGCCACCCTAAACACCGCAACACTGAACATCGCAATAATCTGCACTAGTCCTGGAGCATAACAATACAAGAGACGGATGTATTTAAACTTTTGTTTTGTACCGAGAATCTGATAACATATGATCAACAGTCTGTCTGCTGGTGTTGGAGTAAAAACAAGTGATTATCTTCCTGGGAGTTAAAAATTACCAACAACAAAGTGCTTTGAAATAATTCAGCCAGTGAAAAAAAAAAATGAATTCATTAAAAACAATCCTCAGACGGACATGGACATAAATGAATAACATCAGATCCACGCATACGGATAAAAGACTGCATCATCATAAGTGATTAAAAGCAGACAGAATTATGTTGTGTGTATTCATCCACTTATGCCGCTGAGGCTTCTAACGCTTATTTATACGACACTAAAGTCTTCTCATAATGGGTGAAAAATTACAGTATAAGTGTCCAAAAGTGAAAAACAAAGGAAGCGTGAAGCGCAGCTTTAGAAGCTGCACTTCTAAAGCCTAAAACTGATTTTACAGCTTAGTTACTGAAATGCAGAAATGAGCATATGTAGTTTCAGCGTGTACTCATGTGATTTGCTTTTTTTCGAATGTTCATCTTTGGCTTATCAGTACAAAGCTGACTCATGTTTATTACAAAGTGATTATATGTCCTAAATATGGGGAAGAAAAACAACTTGTTTCATCACATTTTATAAAAGGAAACTGGAGGCTCTACGTGTTGGTGCCAAGGACTTAAAAACACAAAATCAAGGAATACATTTTGTATTCATGTAATGCTGGTATAAATCCTTCGCAAAAAAGAAAGTGGCTCTTCTTTGATGATATGAAGTCAATAATAATATAAAAAGTGAAACGAGGACAACATGAACTCTTGAAAGTAGACTTTTTAGGTATAAATGAGCAACACTACGGCAAAAAAAGAAAAGAAAAGGAAACTAAGGTATATAAGACAGGCAAATATGAGCATATGCACTCTAACATACAGTATAACACATATTTTGATGAAAACTAAATGAAGCTCAATATGAAACAGGAAGTTGAGTAAATTTGATCCATATATCCTAAACCAAGTGTGGAGTATGTTTTTTTTCTCCTTTAAAACGAGGTGAAGTTACAGATGTGACCAATCACAATGAAATGGGAACATCATATATTTTTGAAAAATGTTTATTTTAAAACTGATAACAGAATGTAATAAACTGAAGACAGCCTGAAGCTGATATGCATGGATGTGTTTCCCTAACGCTACAAGGATAAATTATTTAAGTGTCTTTGTCTCTTTTATGACGACCTGCACTGCAATTTTAAGAAGGCCTCCCTGAATTATCTTCATTTTGCTTTACTTTTACGTGTCCCAGAGATGAGTACTCAGATCCTTTTTTTGTCATAACTCAGAAAGAAAAAGAAAACAGTATGACACTCCATAACAATATCTCCATATCAAAAAACCTCAATCTAAACTGCATGTAATTCCAGTACCAGATGGTGCATACAATTAAGATTTCACCTTCATTTACTGCATATAGTCCTCCCAGGCTATCATAATGTTCTTTGTCTATAGTTTCCTCAATATTATGTTTTTTTCAGTGCCTGAGCGAACTGACCAGGAGAAAAGAAACTGAATGTTCTTGTTGGGTCCGAGCACAGACGCTGCCAAACATAGTACTGTCTCCTTTGAGTTAAAGGTTTCGAAAATCACCGCATCACACTTCTTGTTTCTGGCAATGTTTCAATCCAGGACGGACATTTTTCTTCGATTATGTTTGAGCCAAGTCTAAAAAAAATGAAGACAAGCGTAATAAAAACTATTTTGTGTTTAGTTTTTGAAGACAGTTGAACTTCCGATGACACACGTGTCTCTCCTTACAGCTCCTTTTTTCTTTTTTTTTGTCTTTTTCTTTTCAAAAAACAAAGAAATACCTATTTTACATTTAACTAACCACCTGTTCCAGGTGCATCTGTTTGTAACTGTCTATTCAGTTGTTCAGCACTGACACATTTATCTGCGCTGCACACGACAGCTAAAGTTTCTGTAAATGAAGAGTCACGCTCACATGCCAGTCTCTCCTTCAGCTCGGGGGTGTACGCCATGTCCACAGAGCTCTTGCTGTGGCAGTTGAGCAGGGTTGGGTCGGCCCCGTGGCTCAGCAGCAGAGAACAGACCTCCACGCGGTGTTTGGACGCAGCTTCGTGGAGAGGAGTGAACTGCCACAGATCCATGGCATTCACACAAGCCCCATGCTGAGAAGTCAAAAAATACATCACAGTGGATGTTACAGAAAATAAAGGGAATAAAGAGAGAGAGAGAGAATGAGACGATTTGTTGAGAACAGGATCTCTGAGATGATGGAAATTAATGAGAAATTAATCTGGTGTGTAGATGTTTGGTTTATGATAAAGTTACAACCAGATATCCAACTTTTATCTTATTCAGAATTTTTATAATCAGCAAAATGATGCATAAAATGCGTGTAAAAACTGAACATATCTGTGGGAGTGTTCGTACCTTAAGCAGCAGCTCTGTGACTTCATAGTGTCCATAAGAGCAGGCATTATGTAGCGGTACCAGACCACTAGAAAGAGAAAACGCAAAAAAAAATGGTTCAACTCTTGAGAAATGTGGATAATAATAATAATAATTTAAAAAAAAACAGTACTCACATCCTTTACCTCCCTTTTGTAATGTACATTTATATTTCAATAAAGTGACCTCCAGTAGCTCTGTAATGCTGTAACATTGTATTGGTTGACTTTATCCAGATGCATGAGTTGTGTTTTCATATTATCAAACACATTTGGATCACATTTCTATTAAAGGGCTCGAAGCAAATAAACTCCGGTGTGTTATGTGGTTAGACGATGATGCTACATGTCACACACAGGTAGCTATCCAGGAAAAAGTTTAGATGAAGCAGAACTAATTGACACCAGTAACCTTGACAGAACAAGAGGGAAACATGAGGTGGGGCCAGGTTTATCTATTCCCTTTCCTTAACTGTGCAGGTTTGATAACATCTTTCAGTGAGTATGGACTGTGTTTCTCCTCAAGGAGTCAGTCTTGTCACCTTGATGTTTGTTACATAATTAGAAATATGACTTGGCTTAAAATCCTTAGAGGTGAATGACTGCGTGACAGTGAGTTTCCTCCATGGAGATGTTTTCTCCAGGCCTTCACTGGAGCCACCGGTCCTTCTCAGATGTTGCTGGTTTGTCGGCCCTTCTACCCTCAGTTTGGTCTTCAGTAATTGAAAAGCTGCTCTGTAGAGTCCTCTGGGGCCACTGATGAATGGGCTATTTCTTCTCCCAGTATGTTTAGGATTACTTTCAATTAGGGCTGTTCGATTTTGCCCAAAAATAAAATCTCGATTTTTTTCTCTCAAAATCCGATTTTCGATTACGATTACGATTATTTTGTGAATTGACAAAAGGCAAAGAAATTATTTCAAATATGCTGTTTTTTTATTGAACATTTGCCCCATTGGGCTTTAAGTGCAAACTTTGCTCTTATTAAACCAAAAATGAATGAATAAAGTGCAAAACTCTGTAAAATAAGTTGAAAAAAAGTTTTAAAAAATATAATCAAATATAAAGTTTTATCTCTGAAAAAATTCACATTTGCAAGTTTTTTGCAAGGAACACGAGCCGGTCTACCGCATCTGGCTTGAGGGATGCCCGGTGGCATGTTACAACGCCCCCTCCTACACTAAAGAGCCTCTCCGATGGGGCACTTGTTGCAGGTATTGAGAGGTATTTCCATCAATCATTAATATGGTATCAATCATTAATATGTGTGCAGACAAGGTTAAAAAAAAAAAAAAAAAAAAAGTGAAAAATCGATTTTACGATTTTCACATTTTAACATCGTTCTAATTACATAATCGCGATTACGATTTAAAATCAATTAATCGAACAGCCCTACTTTCAATCTATACTAAAGTGCAGATTTCTGTTTTGTAGCAGGGATCATTGAAGGAGAATGAGTCCAGTCTTGTATACCTCAGAACTTATCCTACTACTGCTCTTTCCAGCCACATAATTATCAAAAACCAGTTTGCCTGTTTGATTGACAGCCATGCATACACATACCATAACAAAGTGGTTTCAACTATAACCCCACCTAACCTTTTTCTACCTGCCATATAGATTTTGTAGGTTTATTTTTAAAAATCTCATGATCTTCGTAACTTGCACTGAACTCTCATTGCACTTCATATTTCCAAAAGTTAAGCCAAATCAATAGAATGGTCAATACCCGTTTTAGTATCTATTTGTTCTTAAACGTCTATGAAGCACTTTGGTCAACCTTTGTTGTTTAAATGTGCTATACAAATAAAGATTGACTGATTAATTGATCCAATAGCTTCATTTCTGTAAATTAGTCAATCGTCAAAACTTTTGAACCCTTGAAAATGGAGGTACTTTACTGAAAAAGGTTGTGATTCCTAATCCCTTGTGTCTATATGTAAAATCATAAATCATTGTCCAAATACCTCTGGCGCTGACTGTATTCAACCCTCAGATCCTACCCTGTTCTTCTGGTACCTTCAAATCTGATCTCACAACGTTTTTATTTCCATCTAAACTCCAGTTAGTTTTGCTGTACGTACCCCTTGTCCTTGGCATGAACATCGGCTCCATGCTGTAGTAACAACTGAACGATCCTCACCCTGTTATATCCTGCTGCCAGGTGAAGTGGAGTGGACTGGAGAGACAGAAAGAGAGAAAAAAAACGGTTACACCAAAAAGAGAAGAAGGACGTTGGAGAGTAGGACAAAAATAAGGTAAGCAATGGACGTTTCCTACGATATCTACTCAATCTACAGTAACAGTGAGTCTAACTGTAATTTCCTCTAATAATCTGATGAAAAGCTGCAGTACTGAATTCATGAAGATGGGACTGAAATAAAATCCCCCTGCCCGAGATAACCAATTCCAACACCTTTATTCAACGTTTTGTTGTAAATTTGCTGTTATGCACCCAATTCAAACCACCTCGGTCTCATCTTATTCATTTTTAATACAACTTTGTAAGTTTTTGCCTTAATAAAATGTTCTTTTTAAAGATAAAAAATGTTTTCCTCTGTTTACCAGTTCAAAAAAGCCAAAATTGTCCAATATTTTTTGGCATTGCATTTTGATGAAATATAGCAACTAAAGAAACTTGAGGAAAAAAAAACTTGTTGTGTGAATGTATATATATATATTTATTCTATTACTACTTGTTATTAAAGTTTTTACCATTATCGTCAATACAACTGTATCTCCTGTTTAAAAAAAAAGAAGAACTTTAGCAACTAACATGCAAACCAAAGGCCAGTAGAATCTGAGATGTGGCACTTGTTTTATTTTATTTTACTCCTCTGAGCATTACATACTTAAAACTTGCTAAAAGTCCATCAATTTAATTGGCGGCTCCCTGAAAACTACAAAAAAAACATCTGTGCTGCTGAGGCAGCACCTTGGCTTCTTATCTTCTCAACACTTGCGGAGGCAGTAAGGGTTTTTCACACACTGCTTCCGCATTCTGCCTTTTGTTAAAATAATAACTGTTGTTCAACTGAAATTGAATTGACACCCAATTTTAAGACAAGTTAAGGATCAAATTGTGTGTTTTTTTAAATGCTTTGATAAAAGTGGGCTTTCTTTTTCACATGACTGTATGTAATTTTACTGTAATCATCACGTCTGTGAAGGGTCCCTCTATGATTGACAAGCAGATGGTTCCCCATTCTGAGAATCCATTTTATTTATTTTCCTTTAAAGGAGCTTGAGGCTCCTTTTAAGAAATGAGACTCTCTAGCGCCACCCTTCGCCACGACGGCTGTCGGGGGTACTGCAGCCAACAGTGAAGCCGGCACGGGAGAACGGGGAGAACGCAGATGCAGCGTCATGTGACGTCACATCCGCAGCCCAGCGCGGGAAATTCCGGCCCCACAATTGCAGCACATTTTGCAGCACACAGCCTGTTCAAGGCAAAGGAGAGATACACTAGAGGGCTCATTCTTTTTGGTTTGGAACGCTTCATCTGACATTATTACTAGAAAACTAAAAATGTATACAATTTTTTTTCATAAATCCTGCCTCAATCCTGCATCATGCTCCTTTAAATATCATCATTACTAGTAGAACAAAGAACTGGCAACACAATTTTGTGTTGCCTCCAACTGATATCATGTCAAATGGCGCTTTTGCATTAGTATTACTTCGGTTCTACCCGTTTTGCGCTTTCACACTAGGGCTGAGACGGGTAAAGCCGCTCCAAGTCGATACTTTTTTCTGTAACCATTTCAGCCAGGTTCTTTTGCGGGCTGAGCAGGGACTATTTCTGAGGTCACCACCCTCCACGCCCCTGATTGGTCGGGGGGCGGGGCCGTCAGACGTTTGAATCAGGAAGCGGGAGTCAGCGCGAGGCGACTCGCGGCGATTTTATTATACAGCACAAACGTCTGTTTGGTGATCCAACTCTGAGGTGCAGATGTTCATAAACCTGGTGGCTGTCGAGAAAAATTAAAAAAGCGATGTAGACGGGCTGTTTTTTTCTCAGCCGCTCCCGGCTCCAGCTGATTTTCTCATCAGCGCCGACACAAACAAAGGTGCTGCGCAATTGAGTACGTCACAGCAGCTTCACCACAACCCCCCCCACTTCTCATCTGGCTGTGCAAAAACACGCGTGTAAAGCCGCGCCGAGCCGAGTCGGGCCAAGTAAGTCCTAGTGCAAAAGCGGCAAAATTGACATTCAAAAATTCTGTTTTATCGGTCTGGCAAACTGACAAAAACACTTGTAAGTTGCTGTCAGCAATATAATGCATAGGTAGCCAGGGTAAAATAACCCAAATTATCAGACCAAATGATACCAATACACTGTCAAATAAAGACCTTTGAATGAAGGGTCTACTGTAAGGTATGACAGACAAACTAGGTTTTTCATTTGTTTTGTCTTTTCTCTCTTAGAGGACATGACATTCCAAATGCAAATGAAAATGCAAAGAAAATCCTTATTAATAAATAATTATTTAAACTAATAGAAACTTATTTAAAATGGAACTGCACATTTAATTGTTTTTTTCCTTATTGTGGAATGGCATTTGTTGCCAATAAGAATAAGAATGTATAAATAGTGTACAAATAGTAATCAAGTGTTACAAAAACACTCAATTTAAAAAGTCAGCTTAGGTACATTTTCTGCTGGCGAGTGCTTAGCAATTTCTGACAGTGTTCATTTGCAACTGCCCTATATTGTTTGAAAATAAAACAGGTCAAATCAATTGCTGCAAATGCTTATTCTGATGTGTAGACTGTTGGAAAGTGCAAAAACAGTTTTTGTCTTGTCTGCTGGTGTGTTTCTCTGTGATGGACTGATGGCCAGTTTAAGGTGAACCAAACTCCAATGAGCAATGAATAGAAAACACGTGCATAAATGTCATGATTAGGGGTGGGCAAAAATATCGATATGGCAATATATCGCAATACTTTTCCAGCTGATTCAATATCGATATTCAAAATTTAAATATCGATTTTTTTTTTTTAAATATTTTTTATCCCCGATTTTTTTCCCATTATATCACCCAGTGCTCCTGGGAGGGCCCTGCACTGAGCTCAGGTTTTATTTAACGTTTTATTTCATTTTATAATTTATTTTTTTATATAACACAATTGCCTGTCCTTAAAAAATGAAAAATAATGGACAGAGGTTTATTTATTTATGGATTTATATCTATACTGACTGATCACTGTGCCTGTCCTTGGTTTTAGTACCCATCTTTCTTGTGTTTATTATCATTTGCCACATAATTAAAGCAACCTCATACTAAATTTAATGTTAATTTCATATGATGTAAATAATATGAAAAACATATACAAATATGTTGTAACTTTAGCTTGTATAGTTATAATAAAACATTGTTTTGACTCAGTTTGTCCCATGAATTGTCACTATAATCTGATGAACGTGCAACTTGGATTTTAAGATCCATCACTATCATCTGATGTACATATATACAACTTGGATTTTAAGATGTGTATTGCATTTTTAAATTTTTCGGTGAACTATGTAGAATATAATAATCGGGATATCGCATAATCGGGATATCGCAATGTGTATCGTATCGTGGCTCAAGTATCGTGATGCGTATCGTATCGTGAGGTCCTTCCCAATACCCACCCCTAGTCATGATACCGTAATCTGGTGTTTACGATATCATATAATGGTTTTTGCAAACCAAATCAAGAAAATGATAAGTGCTTCTGCTCCCAGAAAGTCCCCTACTTGTACTGCTTACTGGATTACAGATATTAAAAAAAGTGATAAACTTGGATTTCTGTTGATCACTCAGGACTTGATGGAAGCATCTGCAGCAACAGCCACTGCAGCAGCAGTGAAGCAGAGCTGCAGGGACAGATGGTACACAGATATTTACTGGATGTGACAGCAGCATTTGGAAGAAGCAAGACAAGGTACACAGTTTGTCATCCTCCTCATCTTGAATGCAGAGTCTTTTGCAGTGCATCTGTGCCTATGTGTGTGCTACTGCAAATTGTTGTCGATATAAATAAACAGTATAAAACCCCAACGTCTGATGCATAAATCAGCTTCTCGGCGCATCATAAACCATGAGCTGCTAGTGAGTCATCAATTAGGAAAAACACACACATGCATGTACTGTTGCATCATCGTGATGTCGTTGCCAGGGTCAGGCTGGGTAGTTTAAGCTCCACCTCTTCAATCTGTCAACCCTCTTTGCATAGCGGGTATACGTGCGGGTGCGAGAGTGAACCCACTCCTACACATAGATATTATCTCTAGCTCAGTTGCAATTGCATTAGGCAGAAGCTTATTTCAAAGTGAAGTCATAAAAACAGCAGCTCCAGTTGAAACTTCTGTCATCTGAGCATTTATCTGACCCATCCTTCAACTACGCTCACTCTCTCTCTTTCTCTCTCTTTTTTCCCTATGAAATTACAAACCATACTGCTTGGCAGGCATTATATTGAGATGGAAGAGGAGAAAAGCTGTAACATTTTTATTTTTAAATGAACGTTCTTCAGAGACAATGGGGTGGCAGCAGCACCGGGAGCAAACATTAGGGTTTTTAAATATGCCTGCGTTTACATAAGCATGCAAATTCTGCTGGTGCCAATGCCGCGAGTCGGGTGAAGATGAGATTAGGCTGTTTACACAATTGCCTGAAATGACGAGTCCCTAAAATATTCTGGTTTATGCAAGTGACTTATGCATTTAAAATCCAGACAGATGTGAGATACAGAGCAGTTACTAGGACATGCTACTTCTGCTTGGTTTGAAGTAATTATTTACAGATTTATGAGAATTAAAATGTAGGTTTATTATGCTGTCACTGAAGTTTAATGTTGGAATGACCGAAGGTATTTACAAATGACATCATTTAACAGGAGAGCTCCATAAGAAATGTTCTAATTGCATGAATGGAAACATCACATTGTGCAGTTAATAAACAATTTGCTGCTATTTTTTTGTGGTTATTCCTTTTTAAAATGCTATTCAAATTATTTTTCTCCAGACGTTTTCTTAGTTTCCCTTTCCCAGACACCCGGTAAGATAGACATGAGGAGCAAAGCCTAGTATATAATATTCCAACACAATCAACCGTCAGAGTGACACTGAGATACTGAACCATAGCAAATACAATAAACCCACTCTCTTGGGTTTTAATCATCTAAAAGCCTTTCTGTGAAGTGGCCGGCATGAGTGGAGGAGGGGCGGGGAGAAGATGAAGGAGAAAATAGGAGGCAGACGGAGAACATTCAATCATCTTTGAGCCAAGATGGAAAATACCTTCTTCTGCAATTGGTAGGATTTCTCTGTCTTTTGTCTTTATTTGAATTCCACCCTCTGCAGAAAACTGTGCAAGCGAATATTCACAAGCACCTCAGGTCTAAATTGAATTATATTTTCTTGATTTGATCATCTAGGAGCAGAAACAAATATATACATTTTGGGATGAGATTAAAAAAATAAAAAATTTAAACTTAATTGATCCCACACATCACTCGAAAACATTTCTGCGTGTCATCCACTGCTGGGCTTCTTCCTTCTGTGTTTAAATTTTTCCTCAACCTTTCTTACATTCGCCTCTTTCTTCCTCTTTACGAATCTTTCAAGCTGTTCCCATGACAACAGTGACTTGCTGTCAGCAGTTTCCATAGCAATGACAAATGATCTATTAATGAAATGTACGTGGAATCGGATCATTTTCTATGTCGTCATATAAACATGTGTGTATAACTCCGATGCTAATCCTCAACTTTGCTCTAACCTGCTGCACTTTCACCTGATACCCGCAGAAGCATTTTGGCAAACTACTGCACTCTGATTCTCAAATCAATGATATATTATTACTTCTTTCAATGAAGAACACAGTGGAACCAAGCTGAGAAACTATGTGACTTGGCCTGCAGAGCTGGTCTGCAAACAAAGATCTACGCTATTGAAAACATTCTTTTTGTTATGCTCTACTAAACTTCTGCTGCTTTACTACTCAGGTCAGGCCTGCACATCAGTAGGTGGACGCTATAGTAAGATGAGGGATGTAATGCAGAGTCCTGGATCAATAAACATATTAGAAAATCAGTATGCTATTCCTCTGACTGACATGCCCTTACACACACGCACGCAGGCACGCACACACACACACACACACAAACACACACACAAAAGCTGCTGACAGCTCTGCCCAACCAGCATCTTGGAAGATAAATATCCCACAGCAAGTGCTCTCATCTTATGCTCTCCATGCAGACTGGTGCAGTCAGACTCACACAGGCACACACGCTGGTATCTAAGCCATCACCTGTCTGTCTATCTCTTCTGCCTCCCAGCTAGTAATGTTGACTTCTGAGGATCTCAGGCCTCCACGGAAAGTTAAATCTTAGCAGGTCAAAGGAGTAACGCTGCAGGAAATCAAGGACGATTACCTTCATTTCCTCCTTCTTCCATTTAAGCCTGGCATGTCAGTTGCTTATGTTATACCTACATGTGGACAAATTTGATGTCACTCCTCTGTTAAAGAAAGAAAAACCCACAATTGTTACTAAAATAACTTGAAACTATTAAAGATAATAATAAATAATAGTTTACTAAAAAAGAAATAAGACCTTCCTTTTGAATTGAGGTTCAAAAGAATCATTGAAAAACAAGAACAAAAAAACCGAATGAAACTGAACTGGATAAATTCATTGGTATCCCTAGGGTGAAAGGGAGCTTGATGTTTCTGTGTCTACAAATTTCATTAAAAGGTTTATCACCCACAGGACTGTAGCCAATCTCCCTCCCGGCAAAAAGAAAATTGGTGACAACTTGAAGAGACAGATAATACGAATGATAGCCAAAGAGCCCAGAACATCATCGGAAGAGATTTAAGGTGAATTCCAAGGTCAAGGTATATCAGTGTCAGAGCACAACATCCATCACTACTGGACCAAGGAGTCCACTGTTAAACGCAAATCATAAACAACCAATAGATTTGTCAAAATGTACATTTACAAGCCACAAAGCTTTTGGGAATATGACCCAAAAGAGAATGATTTGTGGGGCCCTGGATAGGTCAGTGGGTTGAGCAGGCGCACCATATGCAGAGGCTATTGCCCTTGTGCAGGTATATATATATATATATATATATATATATATATATTTATTTTTAATATATATTTTAAATCTAAATCGGATTTATTAATCAAAATCGATGTTAAAAAATGAAAATCGGAAAATCGATTGTCCTTTTTTGCAGCTGGCTGCATTACAGACAGAGCTCGTCTAGTCATCTTTGTTTGGTCAAGAAAATAGTAAATGTTGTCACTTTACTAAACTCAAGGAGGATTTACAGTATCTTTCAATTGCACTTCATTCCCAATAGGGAAATTTGTTTGCTATTTTTCTAAAATGAAGATAAAATATTTTAAACAATTTATTCCATTGTCTTTTGTAGTTTTACCAAAAAAATCGAAATCGAAATCAAAAATCGGGTTTTCAGAGAAAATAATCGGGATTTTTTTTTTGTCCAAAATTGCCCAGCCCTAATATATATACATATATGACATGTATGTATGTATATGTGTATATATATATATATATATATATATATATATATATATATATATATATACATACATGTCATATATGTATATATATATATATATATATATATATATATATATATATGTATATGTGTATGTATATATATATATATATATATATATATATATATATATGTATATATATATATATGTATGTATATGTATATGTATATGTATATATATATGTATATGTATATGTATATATATATATATATATATATATATATATATATATATATATATATATATATATACGTTCTGGAGTGAAAATGTGCTGCCCTCGGTCAGAAAGTTTGGTGTCCTGGACAGGCCTGAACAGGTTGTACAACAAAATATTAAGCTGCGGGTACCAAATCAGAATGTCATGGCCATTTTTTATCAGTTTAGATTTTTTTCCCAAGACTAATGTCTGATGCAATTTTCAATAAATGATTGTCCATTTGTACTTTTGTTCACAGAGCATTGTGGGTTTTCCTTTCTTTATTGAAGGGCACCAACAAATATATCCATTCGAGACAAATATGAAAGAAGAGAAAGGGGAAGAGCATGTCAAGTGGAAGGCATTCTTTTTAATCATCTAATAGTGACTTGTTTGTATTTATTGTTGACAGCATGTCTCTGCTGGGAAGTGTCATTTTCTGCTTTTCTCAGATCAGGCTTCAGTCATAAAAACAACATTTAAAATAATCCACCATCAGGAGCTAATATCTTATCTCGACCCTTTATCCATGCTGCTATGAACACAGTTGAAAAGAAATAGTCAAAAGGGGTCCTTTTTTTGATATATCACTGTGATATTCTTCCCTAAACCTGTCATACTTCACCAATACTTAATGAAATCATGTAAATAAAAAAAGACATAAAATTGGCTGCTTTTAATATTATGAGATCATCAATTGGCAAAGAATGCACACCTATACACCTGTTGTACACACATGTTTATCTAAAGTCCAATATGAATTTTGCGGCTGCTCAAATTTCACTGAATAGACACCTGTTTTTCAGACAGAGATCATAAAAATGGTCAATCATCATGGTGCTCTTAGCAAGACAAGCTTCCATATTGTAAATAAAATTGAAACAAAACTAGTGGAGCTCTTTTCTCCACGCTCCCTGTGAAACGTGGTTGGACTTGTTCTTCAATTGTCTGCAGCTTTGATGTTTGTGTGATCGAGGACCAGAGTGGATGACGATTTCCTGATTCTGTAAGTTTTACATCCAAATCTACACTATCCCAAAAAAAGTTCAAAACTCAACACCACTCTAAGGCCCCTCTGACTAAAAAAGAAACCACCATAAAACTGAAAAGCGTGCCAAGCACATCTAGGTGTATGTGTGCATGTTTGTTGCGTGAGTGCATGGGAGTAAGTGGTTGGATTTAATGGAGGCAGCTTGATAACACTTTCCACTCAGCTTTGTTCATGATAACTCTCTCTGATAGGCCTTCAATCACCTGAGTGTAGTGTGTAGTGTAGTGGGTCATACACACAGACACACACAGAAAACAGAATAGTGTAATAAGAACAAGGACGTTAGAAATTAACTATGATGGAAAAAACAGGTCACAAAACACTACATTCAATACAAGCCAGCAGTATGTGGTTACTTGAGGATAACTGGGCTGGAAGGTATTACACAGTCAATATTTGGATTAATGATCATTTTTACTTGAGAAGAAAAAAAAAACACCCTTAAAGTAGCATAGTATCATTTTCATTATTATCATAACGACAGACAACAATGTGATATTTACCCTAAACACCCAGCTACAATTACACGAAAAGGTACACTTTCTCTTCTTTTTTTCTATTTGATACTCTGCCTTACTAAATAGATCACAAAATCATGAGTATGAAGGTCAAATAACATTTATCTAGCATTCAAAGAAAAATTTTGAGAGAGGTATTCCACTTGTTTGGGTCCTTTTTAAGCTAAATCCTACTTTCTTTAACCCTCAGCTTTGTATCGCTGAGAGGAAGATTTTTTTTTATGTTGAACAAACTGAGTCGATTCAATATTTGGCATCTGCAGAAATAAAAAGAACAAACAAGCAAGCAATTACTCAAGTATTTACTGACTTTGCATTTTTTTAATGATGCTGCTTCTCCAATTAAATAGTTTAAGCATATGAGGTAGTTTGTGTATTGGACTGCTGTGTGGGAAAAGACCCCAGGGTGGGAATGAGATTTCCAGCTGTTGCCTGCTTTATGGAAAAGATGTCCATGAGTCCACAACATCTTGCTGCATTTGAGAGGCTACAACAAATAAGCTTTGGTTTTTAGTTTCTAAGACAGTTATGAGGTGAGGCTTTAAATAATCTTAAAAACTGTAAAATTATACAAAAAAGCATTTCATTATAACAGAGCATAAACTTAGCTCACACACCTTCATGTTGCTATAAATGTGTTTGTTGTTGTCCCTGATGGAGGTCGCCTGCAGCAGCTTATTCACTATTACACACTCATCAGTCATTTTGTGTGTGCATATATATGTGCATACATCTGTTCCCTCTCATGATTCTCACCCAGCTTTTGTCTCCTTTTGTATTTCATGCCTGAAGACGCCCCAGCACCACCACTCACCCCGACCGCCCTGCATGTTACAGATACTTTTCTACTCCAACGAATACTGATTCAAATAAATGGATCCGCTCCTTACATAGCTGTACAGGAGCCTGATAATGGCCATTCATTTCAACGAGCAGGGAAACATCATATCGGTAAAGCATTTGCAGTGTTTTGTTCATATAAATATTCTCTTTAGCTTATTTTTTATTTTTGTCCATTTTTATGTTGTTTACCGCAAATTCAATACTTTCTCCTGCTCACATTGCCAGAAAAAGATTTTCAGCTTTTTTTTTTTTGGCATGTAATTCATGGTTTAATTTAAAAAGTAACTAGTAGTTAAAACGTTTTCCCCCTCTAAACTTAATAGATTAATTGCAACCAGTTTTGGATAGTCTTACGATCTGGTACTGACCGACTGAGGGAAACGAGTCCCTGTGACCTGAAACAATGAGACTAGCGAATCACAAGTACATTGTCTTAAGAAATTCTACACCAGGTAAAAATCTTGGGCAGGTACCACTAAATTTGGGGAAATCCACTTGGGCCTGATATCCTGTTGTGATTATCTATCATCTTCTGACTTGATCCCACACAACTTCTGACCACACAGTAACTCATTGCTCCATTCCCCTAAAGCTTCTGGGTTGATGTTAGGTACTAGTGGAAACACTGGTTAGAGTTTTTGAATCCAACAGATTAGCTTTAATCCAAAAGGTTTCTGATAGCCCATGTCCCTCCCTGATAAAGAAAAGTGAAGAAAAAATAAATAAAAAAGTACAAATGTTCTGCTTTTGACATCTTTTGATACTGAAAGCTTTATCTCACTCCATAATTATCATTTAAATTTCTTTCTTTTATTTAGTGACTTCAAGTATTTGCCAAATGTTTTATAAATGTGTATGTTCAGACAACTAGGGGTTTTATTTTTCCATCAACCCATTTGTTCTTTCCAGCAAGCTAAATTATAATAACTGTGACAAAAATAAAACAATTAGACATTATTGTACTAATACATAAGTGAGAACATAAATTCTGCATATATTTTTAAGCACTTCGTTTGTGTGTGGCTGAGGAGTGAAAACGAGAAGAATGATAGGAGAGAATAAGTGACGGGACGGAAATGGCTCGTTTAATTTTAAGAGAAGGATCATTATAATCAATCATTAGGATTCTTCTACACTCTGTTTTGTCTGTGATTAGTGCAAGTGTGTGTGCAAGTCTGTGTAGCTGGACTGTTGGAGCGAAAGTGAAGTGCTGTTTACAACAATAAATATCCTAATTTTATTTAATGATTACAGAATAAATTGCTTTTTAAATGATGTATTGGGTTGTGTAGCTGCTAGTATTCAATATGGAAAATGTAGTCCTGTTCAAAATATATAACAATCATTATAAGTATCGCAAACTTTGCTAGTTGTTTTGTTTTTCTAAAAGGTTTGAATGGCTGTCTTTAGGTATGTAATAATCACACATGTTCATATATTTTTCAACCATATATACATATGGAATAAAACTGGCAATAAAAAATATGTTACATGCCCTCTGCATGATTGTATCCAGTCTGAGGAATTAATAAGCAGAACAACTAAAGATTGTGCAGAAGAAATCATTTCAGTATCTGTCTACAGAACCATTTTTTATTTTCTGGACTTAGTTGCATTAATTTCTTCATGGTCAATTACATTTTAGCAATTCCAAATGATCTCTTCTGTGCTTTTTCCATTGGCAAAGAATTTTAAATTAAACATTTTTCCTTTGGGGTATCACATTCCTGACAGGCAACTTGCGCAGATAAAAGCTAGAGGATGCTTTCACAAATGGCAATTGAAGTGATACGTTGGATACAAGTTGCAGCTGAGCACCATCAACAACACTGAAGTACCCATAATTAGAGAAAAAAAACTCCCTCAAACCTGCTGCGGCATTTATATGACAGTTACCAAGAGTAAAAGGGTAAAAAACTGCCTTTGGCTGCCTGACTGTCCCTCCAGTTGTCATAGCAACTAATAAAATACACTGAGCTCTACTTAACTGTCCAATGAACTGCAGCGATTTCAGAAAAATCTCAATCGGATTACTTAGTTTAAACTGAGCTGTCACTTGCTTAAAAGTGTAAGTGCTGTTTTAGAAGTTGCTCTACAGTAAAAGGAATAAATGCTGGGAGTATAACCCAAGAAGTAGCCACAACAAATAAAAAGGGGGC
This sequence comes from Cololabis saira, assembly GCF_033807715.1. NCBI lineage: Eukaryota > Metazoa > Chordata > Actinopteri > Beloniformes > Belonidae > Cololabis > Cololabis saira. Next base: position 32,016,655 of record NC_084597.1, on the reverse strand, counting down.
CCAAAAAATGATTTGGACAGTCACCGTTTGCTGAGAGTACTTTCAATTTTGCTCTCGCCTTCAATAAAAAACAGGTCTGCAGCAATCTGTATCTCCGTCAGGCTGGAAAATGCTGATGGTGAAGACTACAGGGACTACTTCAACTAACGCTAGAAAATACAAAACTAGAGAGTGGTCTGTTTTTCCTCCCACTTATTCATCCAGGAGACTAATCAGTCATAAAGCAGACGTGCTGCTGAAGCGCAGCAGAGCTGAACCTGAGGCTCAGGACTCCCCGCAGACATGTGGGGCCGTTGGAGTCACAGAATAACAACACACATCTTTTCTCTGCAGGCCAGTCTACTTTATGTTGAACCTGGCATTTCATTTAGTCCACCAAGCATTACCTCAAGCCCTAAAGTATAATCCTTGGAATCTTCTGGCAGGGGTCTATCATGGCGCCAGGGCAATGTGATTTTCTTCCATCTACCACAGGGGAGCAGCTCATCGGCCCAATTAACATATACTTGTGAGTGAGTGAGTGAGTGAGTGAGTGAGTGAGTGAGTGAGTGAGTGAGTGAGTGAGTGAGTGAGTGAGTGAGTGAGTGAGTGAGTGAGTGAGTGAGTGAGTGAGTGAGTGAGTGAGTGAGTGAGTGAGTGAGTGAGTGAGTGAGTGAGTGAGTGAGTGAGTGAGTGAGTGAGTGAGTGAGTGAGTGAGTGAGTGAGTGCATAAAATACATCATGCAATATTTACTATAATGTAAATGTGGGAAGTCAGGACTGTTGCTTCTGCTTTTAAATTGAAAAAGAAACAATCCTCCAAGGTACTAGGATGTTTTCTGAATGCAATAATAAGAAATTGGAGCATTTCATATTGAGTCAATAAGCTACCTTTCAGGCAATGACTGAAAACAGATGTCAAACTGTCTGTTGCCAATCTGACAGTGAAATGTACTGTACATGAGAACAAAAATGTTGGACTAGTATTTTTAATGGCAGCTCGTTCATGGGCTCAGTTTGCGATGTGTGCTAGTATGAGCTCCAAGGGTATGCAAAATATTGTCTTTCACAAAGTAAAACTGTGCTTTAATTATTATTGAGTGCAGCATAACAAATCTCCAAAGAGGCAGAAGAAACATGCTGACTGGAGAAACTCCCTTCACCCCCTAAAACCAGCTTACAGTCTGGGGTGCAACTGTAGGGGTTTGGTTTGAAATCTACAAATATGCATGGTGCCACTCCAGTGTCTGACTTCCAGCCAATTCAATCTGCTGTCTACTTCTTGTTGATGCTTCCCTTAAGAATAAACTGCCTGTGTATTTTTAGCCGAGCGGGGGAATGAGATGCCTATGGAAAATGTTACAGGGCAACTGATTAAATCACAATCGTACTTTCTAGAGAGGCTACAATCAGTTCTGACCACCGCATCACAGTGAAATGTGATACCGCCATCAGCCCCGATATTGAGGAGTCACAGTACCCTCTCCAGTTTAATGATACCAGATCTAACTTCTGACCTTAGCTGACTGTCAAACTCTCATCCCAGGCTTTTATCCGTTCCCGGGTCGCGGGGACAGCAGTCTCAGCAGAGATGCCCAGACTTCCCTCACCCCAGACACTTCCTCCAGCTCTTCCGGGGGGAGTCCGAGGCGTTCCCAGGCCAGCCGAGAGACATAGTCTCTCCAGCGTGTCCTGGGTCTTCCCCGGGGTCTCCTCCCGGTGGGACATGCCTGGAACACCTCCCTAGGGAGGAGGGACATGCCTGGAACACCTCCCTAGGGAGGATCCAGGAGGCATCC